>NC_053024.1:109396641-109665767 GCF_003073215.2 Triticum urartu | reverse complement strand
TTTAATTTTACTATCATGGTGGTTGAAACATCATTGAGAAGGTATCCCCAACTCAATCCCAATTAAAGTGAATTAACATCCCAATAGTATTAATTAAGCATGGTGAGATACATGTGATAACCCAAGTACTAGATACTCAAGAATTGTCCATAACCGGGGACACGGCTAACCATGATTAGATTGTACACTCTGCAGAGGTTTGCGCACTTTTCCCCCAAGACTCGATCGCCTCCGTTGGATTTCTCGCACTACATGGTGTTTGAGAAACGGATGACCGAGACACAGTCTTTCAGAAACGTTAACTCTCTACTCCGGGTAGACCATACCAAACCTACAAAACCCACTACCTGCTGATCTACCTCTTCAAGAGCTTCACGTAACTTACTCAACTATGCTAGAGCCCATAATAGCTTGTGGCTACACACGGAAGTTTCTAGCATGAATCATCTCAGCTCCCTTTGAGCCTGGGTGGCGGTCCATAGGAAGATCACACGGGTACCCCGGGATTTCCAAAAAACAGACAACACTGGGTTCCCCATGTGCCTCAATCCACCCAGTTCTTTGATTAAGTTGCCACCTTAAGTTGAACCATTAATTAACAATCTCACATCTGACATGAATTTCACTCAAACCCAAACCACGTCTACGAGCATAGCATAATAAGCAATACATAGAAGTAACTCCCAAGGGTTTGAATGTAACAGGGCAATAGGTTCTACCTCAGCAACTACTTCCCAACCCACAAGTTAATGACATCCTAATCATGCAATGTTTGAGGATTGGAACTAATGCATAAAAACTAGGTAATAATGGGATATGATCAAAGTGTTACTTGCCTTGCTAATGATCCGCGAATCCTAGAGACTCGCAGTAACACGCTTCGCACTCCGGAAATTCTATCGCAAGAAAACAATAACATACATAAGTAACAAGCAACGATGCATAAGAAAAACTCAAATAAGAGAGGTTGACCAGAAAGTTCAAATTAAGAACTCCGGTTCGCAAAAAGAATCAAATCAAACGGAGCAACGAAACTCAAACGACGAAAGAAAGAAGCTTTGTTTACTAATCTGGAACTAGGTCAAATTTTACAGTAGCAAAACTTGTTTGAGTTGGTTAAACGGAAAGATGGTTTCGAGACGAAACTCCAGGCGCTTGAATCGCCTGATTCCGTTAAATGAGCGAAAAGATAAACAGAAACTAAGATTGGATCAGAAATCATGATCAGAAAAATCGCGGAATAAATCCGATAAAAGAAAACTCATGAACAAACTAACTAACGAGCGTTCGTTAGTTGTTTCTAACGGGAGAGAACCGTTCGTTAAACAAACATACGGACGAACGTCCGCTAACTGGAAGAACCGAGAAAAATCGGCGAATCCGAAAAAAACGGATCTAGGGTTTTCAAAAAAAAACCGAACGGTTTTTATAAAAAAAGGCGGCGGGGCGCGGTGACTACCTCCGGCGAGAGGGCTCCGGCGAGGCGGGGCAGCAGCTCGCGAGGGCGGCGGCGCTCGGCGGCGGCGGCGCGGGGCTACGGCGGCGGCTGCAGCGGCGCGGGCGGCGGGGCTAGGCGGCGGTGGTGGTGGTGTTGGGGGCGGGGGTGGCGACGTATATAAAGGGGCGGGGGCGGCGACTTGGAGAAGGGGCAAGGTGCAGCGGAGGCGGAGTCCAACTCGGACTCCGGTCCGAGTGGCGGCGGCGGCGGCAGCGCGCGCGCAGGAGGCGGCGGCGGCGGCCTGGCGCGGCTGGGCCTTAGGCCCAGTCGGCGCGGAACTTTTTTTTAAACTTCGCCGACCGAAATAAAATCCTAGAAAAAAAATAAATAAAAACCTAAAAATTCCAAAACAAATTTTCACCGTCTAAATAAAATATTTAGAACAAGATGAACATTTTCTTGGCCCTAAAATGCAATTTTGAAAAACATGCAATTTTTCTAATGCAAATAAAATCTGAATAAAATCCAATAAAAATCAATTTAATGATTTTAATATTTTTCCTCCAATATTTCATTTATTTTGGAGAAGTCATATTATCTCCTCTCTTTAATTTTTAATGTGAAATATTTTTCGGAGAGAAATAATTAAAATCAAATCCTCTTTTCATTATTTGATAAAAGAATCAAATATGAAGACCGGGAAATCCCCAACTCTCTCCGAGGGTCCTTGAGCTGCTTAGGATTTCGAGGATTACGGAACGTAAAAGCAATAAAACATGATATGCATGGATGATCTATGTATAACATTCCAAATTGAAAATTTGGGATGTTACAAACCTACCCCCCTTAAGATGAATCTCGCCCTTGAGATTCGGGTTGGCTAGAAAATAGGTATGGGTGGTCCTTGCGGAGATCATCCTCTCATTCCCAGGTAGCTTCATCCTCGGTATGGTGGCTCCACTGAACTTTACAAAACTTGATAACCTTACTGCGGGTGACTCTGCTGGCAACCTCAAGAATCTTAACTAGCTTCTCCTCGTAAGTCAAATCACTGTCCAACTGAATCGCCTCCAAGGGTACTGTATCTCTTAATGGTATTTCCGCCATCTCAGCATGACACTTCTAGAGCTGTGAAACGTGGAACACATCGTGGACTCCTGACAATCCCTCAGGTAACTCCAACTTGTAGGCGACTTCTCCCATCCGTTCCAGAATGCGATACGGTCCTACAAATATCGGGACTAACTTTCCTTTAGCTCTAAAACGTTTCACTCCTCGCAAGGGCGATACTCGTAGATATGGTCTGTCTCCAATTTCGTAGGTTACCTCCTTGCATTTTGAGTCTGCATAACTCTTCTGCCTGGACTAAGCAATCTTCTATCGGTCTCGGATCAGTTTTACCTTCTCCTCGGATTCTTTAACCAAGTCCGGTCCAAACAACTGTCGGTCTCCTACCTCATCCCACATCAACGGTGTTCTGCACCTGCATCCATACAGGGCTTCAAATGGTGCCATCTTCAAGCTGGCTTGGTAGCTATTATTGTATGAGAACTCTGCATACGGCAAATTGTCATCCCAACTAGATCCATAATCTAGCGCATAGGCTCTCAACATGTCCTCCAAAATTTGATTGACTCTCTCAGTCTGTCCATCTGTCTGCGGGTGAAACGTTGTACTGAACTCCAATCTCGTTCCCAAAGTCTGGTGTAACTGATGCCAAAACTTTGAAGTAAACTGTGTTCCTCGATCCGATATGATGGTCCTCGGAACTCCATGCAGACATACGATTTTGGACATATAGATCTTGGCCAACTTTGCACTTGTATAGGTGGTTTTCACTGGGATGAAGTGAGCTGCTTTCGTCAAACTATCAACTACTACCCATATGGAATCATATCCTGCTTTAGTCCTGGGTAATCCGGTGATAAAGTCCATGCCTAGTTTATCCCACTTCCATTCGGGTATCGGCATAGGCTGTAACAGTCCTGGTGGCTTCTGATGTTCTGCCTTAACTCTCTGACATACATCACATACAGCTACATACTCGGCAATATCCTTCTTCATACCAATCCACCAGAAACGTTCCTTCAAATCCAAATACATCTTGGTGTTTCCGGGGTGTATCGAGTATGGTGAGTCATGGGCCTCTTGAAGTATTAACTTCCTGATCTCCTGGTTGTTGGGCACATAAACTCGGTCCTCAAACCATAGGGTATCATGCTCATCCTCACGAAAACCTTTGGCCTTTCCTTTGCCCATCTTCTCCTTTATCTCGGCAATCTCTTTATCATCTTTCTGAGCTTCTCGAATCTTGTCCAGCAATGTCAACTGAACCTCCATTGTGTCAATGAACTTTCTAGGTACAATCTCTAACCGAAGTTCCATGATGTCCTTTGCTAATTCCTTCGGCAGTCCTTTACTTTCAAGGATATTAGCATAACTCTTCCGACTCAATGCGTCTGCTACGACATTGGCCTTACCAGGATGATAGTGTAGCTTCATGTCATAATCCTTTATAAGCTCCAACCCTCTCCTCTGCCTAAGGTTCAGCTCCTTCTAGGTGAAGATGTACTTCAAACTCTTGTGATCCGTGTACACATCACAACGGTTTCCAATAAGGTAATGTCTCCAAGTCTTCAACACATGCACTACAGCTGCTAGCTCCAAATCATGCGTGGCATAATTCAACTCATGAGGTATTAGTTGTTGTGAGGCATACGAAACAACTCTTCCGTCCTGCATAAGCACACATCCAAGTCCTAAGCGAGAGGCGTCGCAATACACCTGGAACTCCTTATGTATATCTGGCAGTACTAGCACTGGGGCTGTAGTCAAACGTTTCTTCAACTCCTGGAAACTTGCTTCACAATATTCTGTCCATTTAAACTTGGTATCCTTCTTCAACAGTTCGGTCATTGGTTTTTGCAATCTTGGAAAAATTCTCAATGAATCTCCGGTAGTATCCTGCGAGTCCAAGAAAACTGCGGATCTCGCTAACTGAGGTGGGTGCCAACCATTCAGTGACTGACTGAACCTTGCTGGGGTCTACTGCTATACCTTCTCCTGATATAACATGTCCAAGGAATCCGACTTCCTTCAGCCAAAACTCGCATTTGCTAAACTTAGCATACAAATGGTGTTCCCTGAGCTTCTCGAGAACTAAACGCAAATGCTCTTTGTGCTCCTCCTCGTTCTTCAAGTATACCATGATATCATCAATAAACACCACAACAAACTTGTCCAAATACTCCATGAACACCTTGTTCATCATGCTCATGAAATAGGCAGGGGCGTTAGTCAGTCCAAACGACATGATCGTGTACTCGTATAATCCATATCGCGTTGTGAACGCCGTCTTTGGTATGTCCTTCTCTCGTATGTTCAACTGATGATACCCCGATCGCAAATCGATCTTCG
Organism: Triticum urartu; assembly: GCF_003073215.2. Classification (NCBI taxonomy): domain Eukaryota; kingdom Viridiplantae; phylum Streptophyta; class Magnoliopsida; order Poales; family Poaceae; genus Triticum; species Triticum urartu. Next base: position 109,660,912 of record NC_053024.1, on the reverse strand, counting down.
AAAACACTTTATCTCCTTGCAACTGATCAAACAGATTGTTGATCATCGGCAGTGGGTACTTGTTCTTAATCGTCACTTCATTCAATGCTCGATAATCAACAACCATCCTCAGGGATTTATCCTTCTTCTCAACCAAAAGTACTGGGGCTCCCCAAGGTGATGAACTTCTTTGGATATATCCTTTCTCCAATAACTCCTTGATCTGTTTCTTAATTTCTTCCAGATCATTTGCGGGCATCCGATAGGGTCTCTTGGATATTGGTCTTATTCCTGGTAACAGCTCTATCAAAAACTCAATATCTCTGTCTGGTGGCATGCCTGGTAACTCCTCTGGGAAAACATCCGGCGGCTGTAACCTTAGAAAACGGGCTAGGTTGTCCACTGGCGGTGGGTTGTTGTTGTTGTTGTTTCCCTGGTTCTGAACTAGCAATTGCATCAAGGCATTCTGCTGCTGGATCAACTGCGTGAGCTCCGGCGGGAAGGCAAAACCGGTGTCACGTCTCGGAGGCATCTGAGGGGTTTAGATGGGAGAGATTTAGAATAGAAGAGGTCTAATGAGAGAACACTACCCATATGCACACGAGACAAACACAATCATTTCACTCAATCAATCAAGCAAGGGCATACAAACAGTCTAGAACTATCGCAAAAGTGCTCACTACTACTATACATGGGGGAAATACTACTAATATATGGTAGTCATCTAGAAATTTTGATCGGTGGAAGACTCCATGATGTCTACTCCAGCTTCGTCTTCAAAGTCATCATCACTAGGGTCGGAGTCGGTGTCGTCGATGATGATGTAGTCCTCGGGGCATATTTCCTTGGGTTCTTCTTCTTCTTCTATTGGTGCTGGTCCTCCCATGAATACTCCGATCTTCTTGACTAAGTCATCATTCTTCTCTAGTAGGGTCTTGATTTCCTCCTCATATCCATCGCGGGTAAACTTGAGTTCTTCCTCCAGCTCAATGATCCTAGTCTTCGCCTTCTTCAAGTCCATCATGTCCGCACACATCTGGTTCTCCTGACGTCGAATGTGCTGGTTTAACTCCTGGATGAAAGCTACAATGGATCTATCCTTCCTGGTGTTGATTACTTCCCATTGCTCATCTCGGCGCCCACATATTTGGTAAATAGTGTCCTTAAGCTCCCTCTTGTAAACTTCTCCAATGCGTCACATGGTGATGTGATCTGCCATACTCTTTCCTAAACTCCAGGTTGGTGCATCGAAGGAAAATTCTATGGGTTTAGAAGTTGGCGAGAACGTCCTTCCTGGAACTTGTACTTGAATCATCCAGCGCTCCTCTTCAGGTAAAGAGGCGTTGTACGTCCCGGTGAAGCTTGGTATTCCAATGTTCAAGTACCTAGTGACTTCCTTCAAGTGGCGTCCAAAAGGTGTGTCTTCATCCGGTTGTGCAAACTTGTTCTTCATCTCCGTCATCCTAAAGAGTAGAAAATGGAGAGGAGTCAGAAATGAGAAGAGAAGTGTGACCTAGGGTTTATCTTAGTGGTCGGGTCCTGCACTCAACGTGCGCTCTGATACCATCTTGTAGCGACCCGACCTTAGATGGTCAAGTCTCTGTGCTTCGGTGTCATCCCTGGATCGGTAATGCTGACACACACAGTACTCGAAGGATTTATAACAGAGTAGCAATCACACACTATTACATCGAATGTCTCCAAAGAGAACTTATTACAATAATATGGCTTAAGGCCATCTAATGCGATAACAGCGGAAGGCTTGGAAGATAAGGTGAATCCATCAACTCCAACGGCATAGCTGAGCTGCACGGCAACGACCTAACGAACCTTACTCCTCGTCTGAAAAGTCTGCAACATAATACGTTGCAGCCCGAAAATGGGTCAGCACATGGAATATGCTGGCAATATAACACAGTAGAGCAGAAACGGAATAATGCTATCACTACATGCATATATGGCTGGTGGAAAGCTGTATGGTTGTAGTTTTGCGAAAAGCCAATTTTTCCCTACAACAACGGAATATATTTTAATTTTACTATCATGGTGGTTGAAACATCATTGAGAAGGTATCCCCAACTCAATCCCAATTAAAGTGAATTAACATCCCAACAGTATTAATTAAGCATGGTGAGATACATGTGATAACCCAAGTACTAGATACTCAAGAATTGTCCATAACCGGGGACACGGCTAACCATGATTAGATTGTACACTCTGCAGATGTTTGCGCACTTTTTCCCACAAGACTCGATCGCCTCCGTTGGATTTCTCGCACTACATGGTGTTTGAGAAACGGATGACCGAGACACAGTCTTTCAGAAACGTTAACTCTCTACTCCGGGTAGACCATACCAAACCTACAAAACCCACTACCTGCTGATCTACCTCTTCAAGAGCTTCACGTAACTTACTCAACTATGCTAGAGCCCATAATAGCTTGTGGCTGCACACGGAAGTTTCTAGCATGAATCATCTCAGTTCCCTTTGAGCCTGGGTGGCGGTCCATAGGAAGATCACACGGGTACCCCGGGATTTCCAAAAAACAGACAACACTGGGTTCCCCATGTGCCTCAATCCACCCAGTTCTTTGATTAAGTTGCCACCTTAAGTTGAACCATTAATTAACAATCTCACATCTGACATGAATTTCACTCAAACCCAAACCACGTCTACGAGCATAGCATAGCAATAAGCAATACATAGAAGTAACTCCCAAGGGTATGAGTGTAACAGGGCAATAGGTTCTACCTCAGCAACTACTTCCCAACCCACAAGTTAATGACATCCTAATCATGCAATGTTTGAGGATTGGAACTAATGCATAAAAACTGGGTAATAATGGGATATGATCAAAGTGTTACTTGCCTTGCTGACAATCCGCGAATCCTAGAGACTCGTAGTAACGCACTTCGCACTCCGGAAATTCTATCGCAAGCAAACAATAACATACATAAGTAACAAGCAAATGCACAAGCAAAACTCAAATAAGAGAGGTTGACCAGAAAGTTCAAATTAAGAACTCCAGTTCGCAAAAAGAATCAAATCAAACGGAGCAACGAAACTCAAACGGTGAAAGAAAGAAGCTTCGTTTACTAATCTGGAACTATGTCAAATTTTACAGTAGCAAAACTTGTTTGAGTTGGTTGAACGGAAAGAGGGTTTCGAGACGAAACTCTAGGCGCTTGAATCGCCTGATTCCGTTGAACGAGCGAAAAGATAAACATAAACTAAGATCGGATCAGAAATCACGATCAGAAAAATCAGGGAATAAATCCGATAAAAGAAAACTCAAGAACAGACTAATGAACGAGCGTTCGTTAGTTGTTTCTAACGGGCGAGAACCGTTCGTTAAACGGACGTACGGACGAACGTCCGCTAACTGGAAGAACTGAGAAAAACAGGCGAATCCGAAAAAACGGTTCTAGGGTTTTCAAAAAAAAAAACCGAACGATTTTTATAAAAAAACGGTGGCGGGGGGCGGTTACTACCTCCGGCGAGAGGGCTCCGGCGAGGCGGGGCGGCGCTCAGCGGCTGCGGCGGCTAGCGCGGCGCGGGCGGCGGGGCTAGGCGGCGGTGGTGGTGGTGTTGGGGGCGGGGGTGGCGACGTATATAAAGGGACGGGGCGGCGACTTGGAGGAGGGGCAAGGTGCGGCGGAGGCGGAGTCCAACTCGGACTCCGGTCCGAGTGGCGGCGGCGGCCTGGCGCGGCTGCGCCTTAGGCCCAGTCAACGCGGAATTTTTTTTAAAAAACTTCGCCGACCAAAATAAAATCCTAGAAAAAAAATAAATAAAAACCTAAAAATGCCAAAACAATTTTTCACCGTCTAAATAAAATATTTAGAACAAGATGAACATTTTCTTGGCCATAAAATGCAATTTTGAAAAACATGCAATTTTCTAATGCAAATAAAATCCGAATAAAATCCAATAAAAATCAATTTAATGATTTTAATATTTTTCCTCCAATATTTCATTTATTTTGGAGAAGTCATATTATCTCCTCTCTTTAATTTTTAATGTGAAATATTTTTCGGAGAGAAATAATTAAAATCAAATCCTCTTTTCATTATTTGATAAAAGAATCAAATATGAAGACCGGGAAATCCCCAACTCTCTCCGAGGGTCCTTGAGCTGCTTAGGATTTCGAGGATTACGGAACGGAAAAGCAATAAAACATGATATGCATGGACGATCTATGTATAACATTCCAAATAGAAAATTTGGGATGTTACAGGAGGCATGCTATCCTCATAATAAATTTGCTCATCAAAACTTGGGAGGCTAAAAATATCATCTTCATTAAACATAACATCCCCAAGCTTGGGACAAACATTAATTGCAGCAAATATATATTCTCAAAAACATCATCTTCTTCAAACATAGCATCCCCAAGCTTGGGCCTTTTCATATCATAAGCATAATCACTCTCATCATCAATAGTATGGATAGCACCAATAGTATAGCAATTATCATATTCTTCGAAACAAGTGTCAAAAAGATTTTCAAGATCATAAGAAGTATCATTATCTTCCCAATCATAATCATCACAACAAGCAATAGGTATAACGAGATCATCATCAATTGCATCATCTTCCACAATTATTTTTGATTTATTTTCATGAGGCACAACAGTAATAGGAGCAGCATTATTTGGGAGAGATATCTTTTTACCGCTCTTCCTTTTTCTTTTCTTCTTCTTCACCACATCATGTGTGGGTTCAATCCTCTTTTTGGAGATCCTTATTAATGAGATTGGTTGAATAGAAGGCTCCTCCTCATTACCTGATTCATCATAAGAAATAATATGAGGATACTGGGAAGTCTCTTCCCTTTCATTAGTATTATCTTCATCTTCTATTTGTTTTCTTTTCTTCATATAATTGGAAATATAAGGATTTTCAATGCAATTCACCGCACAATACATATAAATTTCTTCTAGATCAATATCGAGGAATTTCTCGAGGTTATATTCTAGAATAATCTTAGTTTGGCATTTCATTTCTTCATAACCCAAAAGCAAACTAAGTTCATTATAATGTGCAAGGGAAATCAAGTCATCACAATTTTTGGACACGATTCGATCATGAAACAATTTGCATTTGATATTTAAATGACCGTGTTCATTGCAAAGTTCACAAGTATGGCTAAGAAATTTTAAATTTTCAGCACTAACATTTAGCCTTTCTTGCAACCATTTAGTTTCTAAATGCTTATGCCTCTTGCAATATCTATCTTCCCTATTTGGTGTGTACTTTCAAACCCAATGCACTCCACAAAAATTGACATGTTTATAGCAGACATTTTCATCATAACTAGTGCGATCATCATTAGTACTATAGATATTCAAGTAGTTCATACTAACAACATTGCAATCATGCTCATCATTCAAATAATTAGTGCCAAACATTTTATAGACTTCTTCTTCTAGCACTTGAGCACAATTTTCCCTTCCATCATTCTCACGGAAGATATTAAAAAGATGAAGCGTATGAGGCAAACTCAATTACATTTTTTGTAATTTTCTTTTATAAACTAAACTAGTGCAAAAGCAAGAAACTAAAAGATTCGATTGCAAGATATAAAGATATACCTTCAAGCACTCACCTCCCCGGCAACGGCGCTAGAAAAGAGCTTGATGTCTACTACACAACCTTCTTCTTGTAGACGTTGTTGGGCCTCCAAGTGCAGAGGTTTGTAGGACAATAGCAAATTTCCCTCAAGTGGATGACCTAAGGTTTATCAATCCGTGGGAGGCGTAGGATGAAGATGGTCTCTCTCAAGCAACCCTGGAACCAAATAACAAAGAGTCTCTTGTGTCCCCAACACACCCAATACAATGGTAAATTGTATAGGTGCACTAGTTCGGCGAAGAGATGGTGATACAAGTGCAATATGGATGGTAGATATAGGTTTTTGTAATCTGAAAATATAAAAACAGCAATAATGATAAAAGTGAGCGTAAACGGTATTGCAATGCGTTGAAACAAGGCCTAGGGTTCATACTTTCACTAGTGCAAGTTCTCTCAACAATAATAACATAATTGGATCATATAACTATCCCTCGACATGCAACAAAGAGTCACTCCGAAGTCACTAATAGCGGAGAACAAACGAAGATATTATGGTAGGGTACGAAACCACCTCAAAGTTATCCTTTCTGATCGATCTATTCAAGAGTCCGTACTAGAAGAACACCTTAAGACAAAAATCAACCAAAACCATAATGTCACCTACATACTCCAATGTCACCTCAAGTATCCGTGGGTATGATTATACGATATGCATCACACAATCTCAGATTCATCTATTCAAACCAACACAAAGTACTTCAAAGAGTGCCCCAAAGTTTCTACCGGAGAGTAAAGACGAAAACGTGTGCCAAACCCTATGCATAGGTTCATGGGCGGAACCCGCAAGTTGATCACCAAAACATACATCAAGTGGATCAATAGAATACCCCATTGTCACCACGGGTATCCCACGCAAGACATACATCAAGTGTTCTCAAATCCTTAAAGACTCAATCCGATAAGATAACTTCAAAGGGAAAACTCAATCCATTACAAGAGACTAGAGGGGGAGAAACATCATAAGATCCAACTATAATAGCAAAGCTCGCGATACATCAAGATCGTTTCACCTCAAGAACACGAGAGAGAGAGAGAGATCAAACACATACTACTGGTACATACCCTCAGCCCCGAGGGTAAACTACTCCCTCCTCGTCATGGAGAGACCCGGGATGATGAAGATGGCCACCGGTGAGGGTTCCCCTCTCCGGCAGGGTGCCGGAACAGGGTCCCGATTGGTTTTTGGTGGATACAGAGGCTTGCGGCGGCGAAACTCCCGATCTATTATGTTCCCTGAAGTTTTTAGGGTATATGGATATATATAGGAGGAAGAAGTACGTCGGTGGATGGTTGTCCACGAGGCAGGGGGTGCGCCCAAGGGGATGGGCGCGCCCCCACCCTCGTGGGCAGCCCGGGACTCTTCTCGTCCATCTCTGATACTCCGTGGGCTTCTTCTGGTCCAAAAATAAGTTCCGTGAAGTTTCAGGTCAATTGGACTCCGTTTGATTTTCCTTTTCTGCGATACTCTAAAACAAGGAAAAAACAGAAACTGGCACTGGGCTCTAGGTTAATAGGTTAGGCCCAAAAATCATATAAAATAGCATATAAATGCATATAAAACATCCAACGTTGATAATATAATAGCATGGAACAATCAAAAATTATAGATACGTTGGAGATGTATCAGGGGCGTGCAGCCTCCCCTCTCTCTTTCCCCTAAAGCCCATTGTCGGTGTCAAAACCGGCGGATCTCGGGTAGGGGTCCCGAACTGTGCATCTAGGCCGGATGGTAACAGGAGGCAGGGAACATGATGTTTTACCCAAGTTCGGGCCCTCTTGATGGAGGTAAAACCCTACGTCCTGCTTGATTAATATTGATGATATGGGTAGTACAAGAGTAGATCTACCACGAGATCAAGGAGGCTAAACCCTAGAAGCTAGCCTATGGTATGATTGTTGTGTATGGAGTTGATTGCCTACGGACTACAACCCTCCGGTTTATATAGACACCGGATAGGGTTAGGGTTACACAGAGTCGGTTACAATGGTAGGAGATCTTGAATATCCGCATCGCCAAGCTTGCCTTCCACGCCAAGGAAAAGTCCCTTCCGGACACGGGACGAAGTCTTCAATCTTGTATCTTCATAGTCCAGGAGTCCGGCTGAAGGTATAGTCCGGCTATCCGGAACCCTAATCCAGGACTTCCCTCAAGTTAGCCCCTGAACCCAGGCTTCAATGACGCGAGTCCGGCGCGACGCCAAATTGTCTTCAGTCTAGTTGCGAAGGTCGGTTCCTCCTACCAGGTCCTTATAGAAGATTTGTAATCACCAAGTGTAGGTCTCTGGCTCTGCAAATATATTGCCCTAGAGAGAATAATATTAACACAAATCAAATCTGCTGACGTATTCCGCAGTGTGTCATCACACTACAGCCAAGTTCTTCGCTCGAATCGTTTTCACTTTTCCACCTCAGCATGTTTTGCGAGGCGGTTTCCTTGGCACGTCTTGTCAAAGCAGAGATCGTGTGCCCCCCTTTTACGGGATTCTCATCAATACGGACGTGGGTAACCCAATCGTGCCCGTCAGCATGTTTTATCAATTAAAGGTGAGTCCCAAACGGTTACGGGGAGGGCTCCTGGTATTCAACCTCTTATAAAGAGACCAAGGCCTTACTCCTTTTTCTAATCTCAAACGAGTTCGCCCGTCGCCTCGAGTTCCAACACCCTAGGCCCCAGATTCCAGGCGCTTCGGACCTTCGACAATGTCCGGTTCCGACCTTCAAGGCTGATGGATGCCCTCCTCTGTCACGGAGGAGGACGTGCTAAAGTCGAGAGAGGCTAAGTTCTTGACTGCCGAAATTCCGCATAGGTTGCCTGCTCAAAGGCAGGCTATTCCCAGTCCCCAGCCCGATGAGAGCGTAGTGTTCATGTCTCACTTTCTTCGGGGGTTAGGCTTCCCGATGGATCCCTTCGTGAGGGGGCTGCTGTTTTATTACGGGCTGGAATTTCATGACTTAGCCCCGGAGTCCATCCTCCACATTTCCTCATTCATCGTTGTGTGTGAAGCGTTCCTCCGTGTTACTCCTCACTTCGGATTATGGCTCAAGACTTTTGGAGTGGAGCCGAAGATGATCGAGGGACGGCACGCAGAGCGCGGAGGTGCTGTCATAAGTAAGAATGACGATGCTCCATGGCCCGAGGGCTCCTTTCAAGAGGAGCTCGGCTTGTGGCAACGAGAGTGGTTCTATATCACCGCTCCCAGGAGCGCCAAGTGGGTGGCGCCTCCTGCCTTTCGCTCAGGTCCCCCCACCACGGCTAGTGTCATGGGTCAACAAAGGATTAGATTGGGGGTTATCCAAAGACGTGCCCCTGTTGCAGGGCCGCATTAGGGATCTCTTAGAAGGAGACCTCAACCTGGTCAAGGTGGCGCAGGTCATGCTGATTCGCCGAATATTGCCCGGCAAACGTCGCCCCCTTCGCCTGTGGGAGTTTAATCCAGAGGGACCGTGAGCTCTCCAGAATTTTATGGGCGCAACGCCCGAGGAGATGTATAGATTGTTCTTCGGATCACAAGAGGTGTGTCCGGATTTAACCGAGGACGCATGCCTAAGCTGCAATCGCCCGGATACTCAAGTAAGCAACCTTGTGCCCGGACCTTCTATTCGTATAATTGTCATAAACTTGCCCCTAAAAGAGCCGTCCTTTTAAACAGGAGTAGATAGCGAAGGCAAAGCTGATCAGGTGTCCGGCTCCCCTTCCTGAAACCAGGCCGGATCCCATGCTGGTCAGGATGCTGGAGATAATGCCTTTGGAGGGGGAGGACAAGGAAGCTATGGCCTCCTCGAAGGAGGCTGCTCCGAAGGGAGGAACCGACAATTCCTCTCCTAAGGGGAAGAAGAGAGCCGCCTCTGACGACCCGGAGACCATGGCCTCGAAACGGGGGAGAAAATCCTTGTCAGAGGGTCCGACGCCGGGGAGTTCCTCGGCCGGACTACGCCCTCAAGGGGATCAGCCCTCCAACGAGCCGTAAGTAGAGAGAGGTTTTCCTTTTGAGGGATGAGAGAAATCCTTGATTTATATCTGAGCAGATTAACCGATATTTTACCTTATAGCTCAGACCTCAGCCCTTCTCAGCAGAGCTCGTATTCGGGGGATCTTCTTCCGGAGATGATGGAGAGCGGGACGCCTTCCCCTGCCGTACCGCCTAGCGAGGCGGGCGACCCTGAGGTGTCGTCGCGGAGGGTTTCTCCGAATCCGGTAGTGGCGGAAGGTAGCTATGCGGCCCCTTGAGGTTCTCCGCGTCCGGCCTTCGAAAGAGGCCACAAGACAAGTCCGGCACCGTCTGGTGCTCGGCCGGAGGAGCTAAAGATTCTGCTGGGGCGAGCTTCTATCTCAGAGGAGCATCGTGCATTGATGGGCACGGTGATTGAAAGGATTTCATCCGCAAAAAGCGGATTGCATGAAGTTTACTGACGGGTTTTGAGGTACGTTAGATAATGTACACTTTTGTCAGTTGCGCATAAGTAAGATGCGCCCTGTGTAGATAGTAGCCCCTGAGACTCTACGCGTTGTCAAGAAATGACGGCACACAGAGGATCATAATCCCAGGTATAAGATGTCGCCTTTGAATGTAGGTGGCGAGGTGTCCGGAATCAAGCCGAACTGATGATGTGGCCGAACTAAAGCTGCAACTGGACGTGGCAGATGCTGACATCGCGCTTGTCAATAAGCGGCTTGATGAGGCTCAAGGTATGTAATTCCTCGGGCGGCATCAGGTAAGAGGAGCTTCATGCCAGTGTCTTACAATGTGTGTGCTTGACGCAGATGGTACGGCCGCCGTGGAGAATCTTAGGGCAGGACTTGCCCGAGCTAAGGAGCAAGTCAGAAAAAGCGATGCGGCTGCCGAGAAAGCCCTTGAAGAGCTGAGAGCCGAACAGGCTGCTCACTGCCGAAGCAAAGTAGAGATGGCCGAAATGGCCGAGAAGTTAAAGAGCGCTGCAGACAGTTGCAAACTTCTTGAGAAAGAAGACCAGGCGAAACAGACGGACTTAGAGAAGGCCGTTGCCGATGCCAAGGACACTCGCTCTACGATGAGAGCTGCGAAGGAGGAGCTGCGTCAGGCCGAACAAATTGCGGCTGGAAAGCCCTTTATGCTGCGAAGGAAATTTTGTAATCCGAAGTTTGCTCCGTTGGACCGGATGTGGAGTGTGGAGGACACCTATCTGGACTTGGCAGCAAGTGCTGCTAATGCGACGAACACTTTCGAGATCTAAAAGATCGCGAAGTGGAAAAGCTTTTCTGGTCACAGTTCCACAATCCAGAGCGTCCACTTGCAGTGGATGATTGTTTGGCTCAATGGGCCGAACTGAATAGGTTGTCTGGACTCGCCATGAAGTACGTCATGAGTCACCTGTGGCCGGGGAGATCGGAGCCGAAGAGTTATTTCAGCTTGGTGCAGCAATTCCTTGACGCGGTGCCGCGTATAAATGCAATGAAGAGGTCAGCATGCATAGAGGGCGCTAGGATGGCTCTAGCCCGTGTTAAGACATACTGGGCAGAGATGGAGACCACCGTTGTTGCGTCCCGAGATTCGGACAAAAGCCGAGTACCCTCCGAGCACTATTTTCAGGAAGTTCTTGAAGGCGCTCGTGTAATAGAGACGCAGTGCCCGAAAGATGCTATGTTATGATAGCATATGTAATTATAAAGTAATATTTTGATAAACTGTAGTGGTCTTTTTTTATACTTGTGCCTCCAAGTATTGTGAACACCTTCTATGCGGCCGTTTTAAGATATATATATATATACAGAATCTGAAAGATGGCAGTCGTTGGCTTCAGCCCCCACGCACATAGTGCGGGGGTGCTCGCAGAAGACGCATTTTCACACTTAACCCAACGTCTTGGTCCTACAAAGGAGGTGATAGCGCAGCGGGCCAGGCAACCGGACTATAATGCTTTAACACTTTCACTTAGCCATAGGAGTTTGACAATGAGACTATTTAGGTAGCTCCTTGGTGGCAACTTCGCTCGTCCGAGTTCAGGGCGCGCATGTGCCTGACCGGGAAGCGGCCCTTCGTTAAAGCAGAGGAATCCGATAGATTCTGATAGGTCATCGAGTGGCTGACCAGTCTCACGCTACATCATGACAGTCAGTTTTCAGCTTTCTCTACTGAGGTGCTCGCCCTGGCCGAACCGCGGGCACAATCGCAGTAGTTCTCCTGGTGCTACCTTAGCCGATAGTGCGGAACGTAAGGTAGCCGAACTCAGGAGCCGGGCAACCCAACATTTGACCAAAGACATGATTCGGAGCTGATGCATATAATGCCAAAACCCGCGACACCGAACACTCCCTAAGGTGTTCGATCTTTATGAGTGTGGGCGAAACAACACTCTTTATTAAAAAAGCACCTAGTGTCCAGGTACGTGCAAAAATTCTGACGTGGCCACATGCCAAGACGCCAGCCTCCTCCTTGGTTATATCAGAAAGAAGAAACCAGGGGATGTGTAGCAACAAGAGATAGTAAAAAAGGTTTACGCAGGGTCTTAATCTCAAAAGAATCCTTTAGGATGGGTCCCTACTGCACGTCTGCGCCTGTATCTCCGTTGTGCCGTATCCTGAACGGGCGCCGCACGACGTTCATCTGTAAAAGACAGGAACTGAGTTGAAAACGGGTAGTGCCGAAAAAGTTTAAAATAAGCAAAGTATAAAGTAAGATATAGAAGATTGAGCTTTATTGTCTCTTATGCGTGGAGCCCCTAGTGCGGGGGTATATGGCATCTAGGCCTGCATCAATGATGATTTTGCACCAAACTCGTCTAACCGCGTTCGTGGCCTTAAATGACCTATTTCGAAGTTTTTTGGCCGGTGAGGCCATTTTGCTGTGGGGCTGTCAAAGCGGCCGCACAGTCCTTCGCTTGGGGAGGCACACTTTAGTGCTTCCCCTTCAAAGACATGATGCCTCGTGGACCGGGCATCTTAAGCGTAAGAGATGCATAATGCGGTATTGCGTTAAAGCGAGCGAAAGCTTCACGTCCCAGTACTGCTTGATAGCGACATGAGAACGGGACGATATGGAAGGTCAGCGTTTCACGGCGGAAGTTATCGGCAGAGCCGAATATGACTGCGAGCCAGAGAAAACCCATACAATGAGTGTCCGGACCAGGTATTACCCCTTGAAAGGAGGTTTTGCTGCGGCGGATTCTTGCTGGGTTTATCCCCATGTGCTGGATTGTATCCTGATATATCAGGTTTAGTCCACTGCCGCCGTCCATAAGGACATTTGAAAACTGGAGCCCGCCAATTATTGGATCGAGTATCAAGGCAGTCCAGCCTACATTCTTGATATTCCTAGAATAATCTAGCTGATCGAAGATGATCAGTTTTGACAACCAGTGGAAGGACCCTTTGGGGATGGGCCGTGTGGTGCCTACCTTTACGGGCGACGCACGTTTTGTTATGTGAAGTGAGTTCACTGTTTTTACTTCTTCTGGGAAGTTCTTTTATTTCCTGGTACTCTGCTTTTGGGGTTCGTCCTCGTCTTCGCTTGGCGTGTCGAGCCCCTTGTGTTCGGCATTGAGTCTGCCGGATTGTTTGAAAACCCAACAGTCTCTGTGGGTATGGTTAGCAGGCTTCCCGGGAGTACTATGTATCTGACATATCCTGTCCAGGATTTTATTTAGGTTGGATGGATCGCCCCTGTTATCCTATGGGGGAAATTTTGCCTGATTTTGTCGTGAGCCTTTGAATCCGGCATTGACTGCCGTGCTCTTCGGACTTTTGTCCTTAGTCCAGCGACGGTCCTTGTTGCATCGCGGTTTTCCATTTCCATCCCTAGTTTCGGATGTACTTGGATCGCTGGGGCCGCACCTTGCCAACCAGCTGTCCTCCCCTACACAAAAGCGCGTCATAAGGCTTGTTAGTGCGGCCATTGTTCTTGGCTTTTCTTGGCCGAGGTGTCTGGCGAGCCATTCGTCTCGGACGTTATGCCTGAAAGCTACTAAGGCTTCGGCGTCCGGACAGTCGACTATCTAATTCTTTTTAGTGAGGAATCTATTCCAGAACTGCCGAGCTGATTCTCCGGGTTGTTGAGTTATGTGACTAAGATCGTCTGCATCCGGAGGGCGGACATAGATCCCTTGAAAGTTTGCTCGGAAAGCATCCTCGAGCTCTTACCAGCTTCCAATTGTGTTTTCGGGAAGGCTTTTAAGCCAATGCCGGGCTGGCCCTTTAAGCTTAAGGGGTAAATATTTTATGGCGTGGAGATCATCTCCTCTAGCCATGTGTATGTGGAGGATATAATCCTCGATCCAAACTCCAGGGTCTGTTGTTCCATCATATGCCTCTATGTTTACGGGTTTGAATCCCTCTAGAAATTCATAGTCCAGGACCTCATCGGTGAAACATAGGGGGTGTGCGGCGCCCCTGTATTTGGGTGTGCCGGATTCTGATGATGGCTTCATAGCGTTGCTTACGAGAGCTTGCTTTCTTGGCCCATAAATGGACCTGACTGGGCCATGATGCGAATCCTTAATTGGGTCGCATGCCGATTTAGGTGCGGCGCCGCTTGCCGCTTTATGGGGTCGTCTATCCGACCGTGTGGCTTTCTCATTTTTTGAATGCGAGGGCTCTTGGGCCTCTTCATCGAATTCAGGCAGTAGCTTTCTTTTCGGATAGCTTTTAGTGCGGCGACTGTCACCGAATTTATCTGCGGTATTGATTACTTTGCTCCATCTAATCCGGAGTGCATCTTCCGCTGTTTTTAGCTTCCTCTTCTGCTTTTTTAGGCTGCATGCAGTTGCAACGAGCCTCTCGTGGAGATTCTTCTGCTCCATAGGTTTATCCGGCATGAGGTCGTCCGGAATGTCATTTTCGCCGGAGGCGGGATGTTCGGTTTCTCTATCCGTGTTGCCCTGTTCGTATGGTTGCTCTAAGGCCTGCTCGTCGTCTATCGGCTCGTCCTGCTCTATGGCTGGGTTTTTGTCGAGGCGGGGCTTGGGTCGGCGTTTACGCCGACGCTTTGATTGTTTTTCGGGGGGTCGATCTCCCGTCCCATCCCCTTTTTCCTCTTTGTCGCTTCCTTTAGGGGTATCCACCATGTACACATCGTGAGATGAGGTGGCTGTCCAATGCCCTATGGGCGTTGGTTCGTCGGTATCTCCTGCATCGTTATCCATGCTGTCGATGTCTCCGGAGCCGAAGTTGAGCACGTCGTTTAAATTGTCGACAGTGGCTACCAAGTGGGTGGTGGGTGGGCTTTGAATTTCTTCATCGTCCGTATCCCATCCTCGCTGACCGTAGTTCGGCCAGGGCTCTCCTGATAAGGAGAGAGACTTGAGAGAGTTCAGGATATCGCCACAAGGCGAGTGCTGAAAGATGTCTGCGGCGGTGAACTCCATTATCGGCGCCCAATCGGATTCGATTGGCAGGGGCGCGGGAGGTTCGGAGTCTGGGGAGGAGTCCGGATCCTCGGAGTCACGGATCATGCAGAGTATGGGGCTAGCGTTCGGCTCGATCACCTTTGAGATCGAAGCCCCCGAGGTAAAGTCCAACCGTTCATCCTCGATTGGCGCAATAGGCTCCGAGTTAGGGGTCGGAACCGATGCGTGTGCGGCCTCTAGGACACTGTACGGAGGCAGAGCTATATCATGCCCCTCGAGATAGTGCGGCGCGCTTGGCCGTGGCTCGAATCCGTCGAAGATCAAGTCTCCGCGGATGTCAGCCGTGTAGTTTAAGCTTCCAAACCTGACTTGATGGTCAGGGGCGTGGCTTTCGATCTGCTCCAGGTGGCCAAGCGAATTGGCCCGCAGAGCGAAGCCACTGAAGATGAAGATCTGTCCGGGGAGAAAAGTCTCGCCCTGGACCGCATCGTTGTTGATGATCAAAGGAGCCATCGGGCCTAAAGGCGACGACACAGAGGAACTCTCAATGAAAGCACCAATGTCGGTGTCAAAACCGGCGGATCTCGGGTAGGGGGTCCCGAACTGTGCGTCTAGGCCGGATGGTAACAGGAGGCAGGGAACACGATGTTTTACCCAGGTTCGGGCCCTCTTGATGGAGGTAAAACCCTACGTCCTGCTTGATTAATATTGATGATATGAGTAGTACAAGAGTTGATCTACCACGAGATCAAGGAGGCTAAACCCTAGAAGCTAGCCTATGGTATGATTGTTGTGTATGGAGTTGATTGCCTACGGACTACAACCCTCCGGTTTATATAGACACCAGATAGGGTTAGGGTTGCATAAAGTCGGTTACAATGGTAAGAGATCTTGAATATCCGCATCGCCTAGCTTGCCTTCCACGCGAAGGAAAGTCCCATCCGGACATGGGACGAAGTCTTCAATCTTGTATCTTCATAGTCCAGGAGTCCGGCTGAAGGTATAGTCCGGCTACCCGAACACCCCCTAATCCAGGACTCCCTCACCGGTCATCTCGCGTGCCTCCACGTCCGCGTCGCGCACTCACGGCAGCGCTGGCGCATGCTGGCCCTCACGCCCGCGTGCGCTCCACCCCCTCGTCGCGGCCCCCGTGCCTGCCCTCCTCGGAGCTCGCAGCCACGTGCCCTTTCCCCCTGTCCGGACTGCGTCCGCACGCCCACAGCCTCGCCACCCGCGACCGTTTGCCGCCGCGCCAGGCCGCGCCTGCTTCGGCCAGCTGACGCCACACCCACATGCCACTGCTACTTGTGCCGGAGCTCCCAGCGCCCTCCCCTGCTGCTCCCGCACTCTGCTGTAGTCTCTGGCCACCGGTGTTTAGCCGCCAGTCATGCTAATCCCCTCGCTAATGAACCCCCCCCACTGAACTGCTGACATTGGGGCCCCACCATCCTAATTAACTAGTTAGTAAATAAATAATTATGTTAAGTTAAAATAGTGTATGACATGTGGATCCTCTGCTAATTCAAATAGATAACTAAACCTGTTAACTAAACAGTCCTTGATAAATAGGCCCCACTGTCACTTTTGACCAGTCAACCCAGTCAAAGTTGACTGTTGACCATGCTGACTCAGCACGCCCTGGACCCCACTGTTAGCTGCATGTGCATGTTGCTGGGTACACTTCTGGGTACCCATAGCACTTTAGCTATTTAATATTTTCGAATTAATTTAAATCAAAAAATTTAGAAAATGTTTTAAATCTTTAAAAATTAATATAAAATAATCCGTAACTCGAATGGATAAACTTTGTACATGAAAGTTGCTCAGAACGACGAAACAAATCCAGATACGCAGTCCGTTCGTCCGCCACATATCCCTAGCATAGCGAACCTGCAACCGTCTCCCCTCCGGTTCGACTGTCTGAAAATGCCAAACTTCGGGAAAACATTCCCGGATGTTCTCCCCCTTCTACGGTATCGTGTAGCATCGCGCTAGAACACTTCTAGCTCTGCCTGTTGTCCTGTTGTGCACTTTCTTGCTATGTATTTACTGTTTCTTCCCCCCTCTCTTCAGTAGACCCCGTGACGATACTGATGCCCCTGTGATCGACTACGGCACCGATGACCCCTCCTTGTCTGAGCAACCAGGCAAGCAAACCCTCCTTGAGCATCCCGATATCGCCCATTTATTTCCCTCTCATGCTTGCATTAGAACTGCTACTGCTTTATGTATGATCCTACTCTGATGCATAGCTGGTTTTTGTTACCTGCTATCATACCTTACCTGCTTATCCTAAACTGCTTAGTATAGGTTGGTTAAAGATCCATCAGTGACCCTGATACGTCTCCAACGTATCTATAATTTTTGATTGCTCCATGCTATATTACCTACTATTTTGGACTATATTGGGCTTTATTTTCCACTTTTATATTATTTTTGGGACCAACCTATTAACCGGAGGCCCAGCCCAGAATTGTTGTTTTTTTTGCCTATTTCAGTGTTTCGGAGAAACAGAATATCAAAAGGAGTCCAAACGGAATGAAACCTTCGGGAACGCGATTTTCTCATCAGATAAGACCCAGGAGACTTGGACCCTCCGTCAAGAAAGCCACGAGGCAGTCACGAGGGTGGAGGGCGCCCCCGTAGGGCGTGCCCCCTGCCTCGTGGGCCCCTCGAAGCTCCACCGGCGTACTCCTTCCTCCTATATATACCTACGTAACCCCAAACAATCAGATACGGAGCCAAAAACCTAATTCCACTGCCGCAACTTTCTGTATCCACGAGATCCCATCTTGGGGCCTGTTCCGGAGCTCCGCCGGAGGGGGCATCGATCACGGAGGGCTTCTACATCATCATCCAAGCCCCTCCGATGAAGTGTGAGTAGTTTACTTCAGACCTACGGGTCCATAGTTAGTAGCTAGATGGCTTCTTCTCTCTTTTTGGATCTCAATACAATGTTCTCCCCCTCTCTCGTGGAGATCTATTCGATGTAATCTTCTTTTTGCGGTGTGTTTGTTGAGACCGATGAATTGTGGGTTTATGATCAAGTCTATCTATGAATAATATTTGAATCTTCTAAGAATTCTTTTATGTATGATTGGTTATCTTTGCAAGTCTCTTCGAATTATCAGTTTGGTTTGGCCTACTAGATTGGTTGTTCTTGCCATGGGAGAAGTGCTTAGCTTTGGGTTCGATCTTGCGGTGTTCTTTCCCAGTGACAGAAGGGGCAGCAAGGCACGTATTGTATTGTTGCCATCGAGGATAACAAGATGGGGTTTTTATCATATTGCATGAAACTATCCCTCTACATCATGTCATCTTGCTTAAGGTGTTACTCTGTTTTTAACTTAATACTCTAGATGCATGCTGGATAGCGGTCGATGAGTGGAGTAATAGTAGTAGATGCAGGCAGGAGTCGGTCTACTTGTCTCGGACGTGATGCCTATATACATGATCATACCTAGATTTTCTCATAACTATGCTCAATTCTGTCAATTTCTCAACAGTAATTTGTTCACCCACCATAGAATACTTATGTTCTTGAGAGAAGCCACTAGTGAAACCTATGGCCCCCGGGTCTCTTTCTCATCATATTAATCTCCATCACTTTATTATTACTTTGCCTTTTACTTTTCACTTTGCATCTCTATACCAAAAATACCAAAAATATTATTTATCATCTCTATCAGATCTCACTTTCATAAGTGACCGTGAAGGGATTGACAACCCCTAAGCGCGTTGGTTGCGTTGAGCTATTGTTTTTGTGTAGGTACGAGGGACTCGCGCGTAGCCTCCTACTGGATTGATACCTTGGTTCTCAAAAACTGAGGAAAATACTGACGCTACTTTGCTGCATCATCCTCTCCTCTTCGGGGAAATCCAACGCAGTGCTCAAGAGGTAGCAAGAAGAATTTCTGGCGCCGTTGCCGGGGAGTCTGCGCAAAAGTCAACATACCAAGTACCCATCACAATCCCTATCCCCCGCATTACATTATTTGCCATTTGCCTCTCGTTTTCCTCTCCCCCACTTCACCCTTGCCGTTTTATTCGCCCTCTCTCTCTATCCTCCCTCTCTATTTGCCTCTTTTGCCCGTTTGCTTTTTGTTTACTCGTGTGTTGGATTGCTTGTTTGCCGCTATGGCTCAAGATAATACTAAATTGTGTGACTTCACCAATACCAACAATAGTGATTTCCTTAGCACTCCGATTGCTCCTCTTACCGATGCTGAATCTTGTGAAATTAATGCTGCTTTGCTAAATATTGTCATGAAAGATCCGTTTTCCGGCCTTCCTAGTGAAGATGCCGCTACCCATCTTAATAGCTTCGTTGATTTGTGTGACATGCAAAAGAATAAAGATGTCGATAATGATATTGTTAAATTGAAGCTATTTCCTTTTTCGCTTAGAGATCGTGCTAAAGGTTGGTTTTCATCTTTGCCTAAAAATAGTATTGATTCATGGAACAAGTGCAAAGATGCTTTTATCTCTAAGTATTTTCCTCTCGCTAAGATCATCTCTCTTAGAAACGATATTATGAATTTTAAGCAACTTGATCATGAACATGTTTCACAAGCTTGGGAGAGAATGAAATTAATGATACGTAATTGCCCTACTCATGGTTTGAATTTGTGGATGATTATACAAAAACTTTATGCCAAATTGAATTTTGCTTCTAGAAATCTTTTAGATTCGGCCGCGGGAGGCACTTTTATGGCAATCACTTTAGGAGATGCTACTAAACTCGTAGATAATATTATGGTTAATTATTCTTAATGGCACACTGAAAAATCCACTAATAAAAAAGTGCATGCGATAGAAGAAATTAATGTTTTGAGTGGAAAGATGGATGAACTTATGAAATTATTTGCTACTAAGAGTGTTTCATCTGATCCTAATGATATGCCTTTGTCTACTTTGATTGAGAATAATAATGAATCTATGGATGTGAATTTTGTTGGTAGCTATAATTTTGGTAACAATGCGTATAGAGGAAATTTCAACTCTAGGCCTTATCCTAGTAATCCCTCTAATAATTATGGTAATTCCTACAACAATTCTTATGGAAATTATAATAAGATTCCCTCTTATTTGAATCAAATATTAAAGAATTTATTACTTCGCAAAATAATTGTAATGCTATGATTGAAGAAAAATTGCTTAAGATTGATGATTTGGCTAGGAACGTTGATAGAATTTCTCTTGAGGTTGATTCTTTAAAGCTTAGATCTATTCATCCTAAGCATGATATCAATGAGTCTCTCAAAGCCATGAGAATTTCCATTGATGAGTGCAAGGAAAGAACCGCTAGGACGCGTGCTATGAAAGATGCCTTTATTAAAGCGTGTTCTTCTACTTCCTATGAAAATAATGATGAAGATCTAAAAGTTATTGATGTGTTCCCTATTAAATCTTTGTTTTGCAATATTAATCTTGATAATGATGGGACTGAATACGATCCACCTTTACCTAGAAGGCGTTCTGAAAATTCGGAGTATTTAGATCCTGATGGTGAAATTGATAGAAGTGGGATTAAAAGAAATAAAACCCTAGATGATGCTAAACCCACTATATTGGATTTCAAGGAATTTAATTATGAAAATTGCTGTTTAATTGATTGTATTTCCTTGTTGCAATCTGTGCTAAATTCTCCTCATGCTTATAGTCAAAATAAAGCCTTTACCAAACATATCGTTGATGCCTTGATGCAATCTTATGAAGAAAAACTTGAGTTGAAAGTTTCTATCCCTAGAAAACTTTATGATGAGTGGGAAACTACTATTAAAATTAAAAATTAAAGATTATGAGTTTTATGCTTTGTGTGATTTGGGTGCTAGTGTCTCTACTATTCCCAAAAACTTTGTGTGATTTGCTAGATTTCCGTAATTTTGATGATTGCTCTCTAAACTTGCATCTTGCGGATTCCACTATTAAGAAACCTATGGGAAGAATTAATGATGTTCTTATTGTTGCAAATACGAATTATGTGCCCGTAGATTTTATTGTTCTTGATATATATTGCAATCCTTCTTTCCCTATTATTCTCGGTAGACCTTTCCTTAGAACGGTTGGTGCAATTATTGATATGAAGGAAGGGAATATTAGATTTCAATTTCCATTAAAAAAGGGCATGGAACACTTCCCTAGAAATAAAATAAAATTACCTTATGAATCTATTATGAGAGCCACTTATGGATTGCCTACCAAAGATGGAAATACCTAGATCTATTCTTGCTTGTTATGCCTAGCTAGGGGCGTTAAACGATAGCGCTTGTTGGGAGGCAACCCAATTTTATTTTTTATTACTTGCTTTTTTATCCTGTTTAGTAATAAATTAATTAATTAGCCTCTGTTTTGGTTGTGTTTTTTTGTTTAATTAGTGTTTGTGCCAAGTAGAACCGTTGGGAAGACTTGGGGAAAGTCTTGTTGAACTTGCTGTAAAAAACAGAAACTTTAGCGCTCACGAGAACTGCTGTCATTTTTATTTGGAGAGTGCTATTTAGTTAATTCTTTTTTCAGATGATTAATAGATAAATTCCTCACGTCAATAAATTTATTTTAGAATTTTTGGGGTTCCAGATCTTGCGCTAGCTACATATTACTACAGACTGTTCTGTTTTTGACAGATTCTGTTTTTCGTGTGTTGTTTGCTTATTTTGATGAATCTATGGCTAGTAAAATAGTTTATAAACCATAGAGAAGTTGGAATACAGTAGGTTTAACACCAATATAAATAAATAATGAGTTCATTACAGTACCTTGAAGTGGTCTTTTGTTTTCTTTCGCTAACGGAGCTCACGAGATTTTCTACTTTAAGTTTTGTGTTGTGAAGTTTTCAAGTTTTGGGTAAAGATTTGATGGATTATGAAACAAGGAGTGGCAAGAGCCTAAGCTTGGGGATTCCCATGGCACCCCCAAGATAATCTAAGGACACCTAAAAGCTAAAGCTTGGGGATGCCCCGGAAGGCATCCCCTCTTTCGTCTACTTCTATCGGTAACTTTACTTGGAGCTATATTTTTATTCACCACATGATATGTGTTTTGCTTAGAGCGTCTTTTATGATTTGAGTCTTTACTTGTTATTCTACCACAATCATCCTTGATATACACACCTTTTGAGAGATCCATACATAATTTGGAATTTGATAGAATACTCTATGTGCTTCACTTATATCTTTTGAGCTCTATAGTTTTACTCTAGTGCTTCAGTTATATCTTTTGAGTTTTATAGTTTTGCTCTAGTGCTTCACTTATATCTTTTAGAGCACGGTGGTGGATTTGTTTTATAGAAACTATTGATCTCTCATGCTTCACTTAGATTACTTTGAGAGTCTTAATAGCATGGTAATTTGCTTAATAATAATATGCTTGGTATTCAAGATTTGTAAAACTTTCTTTTGAGTGCGTTGAATACTAAGAAAAAAAAATGATGCTTGATAATTGTTTTGAGATATGAGAATGGTGTTATTAGAGTCATGCTAGTTGAGTAGTTGTGAATTTGAGAAATGCTTGTGTTAAAGTTTGTGATTCTCGTAGCATGCACGTATGGTGAACCGTTATGTGATGAAGTCGGAGCATGATTTATTTATTGATTGTCTTCCTTATGAGTGGCGGTCGGGGACGAGCGATGGTCTTTTCCTACCAATCTATCCCCCTAGGAGCATGCACGTAATACTTTGCTTTGATAACTTCTAGATTTTTGCAATAAGTATATGAGTTGTTTTTTTACTAATGTTGATTCCATGGATTATACACACTTTCCTTCCTTCCACCATTGCTAGGCTCTCTAATACCGTGCACTTTTCGCCGGTATCATACACCCACCAAATACCTTCCTCAAAACAGCCACCATACCTACCTATCATGGCATTTCCGTAGCCATTCCGAGATATATTGCCATGCAACTTTCCACCGTTCCATTCATTATGACACAGTCCATCGTTGTCATATTGCTAGCATGATCATGTAGTTGACATCGTATTTGTGGCGAAGCCACCGTTCATAATTATTTCATACATGTCACTCTTGATTCATTGCATATCCTAGTACACCGCCGGAGGCATTCATATAGAGTCATATTTTGTTCTAAGTATTGAGTTGTAATTGTTGAGTTGTAAGAAAAATAAAAAGTGTGATGATCATCATTTTTAGAGCATTGTTCCAAGTGAGGAAAGGATGATGGAGACTATGATTCCCCCACAAGTCGGGATGAGACTCCGGATGAAAAAAAGAGGCCAAAAAAAAGGAGAAGGCCCAAACAAAAAAATGAGAGAAAAAGAGAGAAGGGACAATGTTACTATCCTTTTACCACACTTGTGCTTTATAGTAGCACCATGATCTTCATGATAGAGAGTCTCTCATTTTGTCACTTTCATATACTAGTGGGAATTTTTCATTATAGAACTTGGCTTGTATATTCCAATTACGGGCTTCCTCAAAATGCCCTAGGTCTTCGTGAGCAAGCGAGTTGGATGCACACCCACTTAGTTTCTTTTGTTGAGCTTTCATATACTTATAGCTCTAGTGCATCCGTTGCATGGCAATCCCTACTCACTCACATTGATATCTATTGATGGGCATCTCCATAGCTCGTTGATACGCCTAGTTGATGTGAGACTATATTCCCCTCTTTTTGTCTTCTCCACAACCACCATTCTATTCCACATATGGTGCTATATCCATGGCTCACGCTCATGTATTGCGTGAAGATCGAAAAAGTTTTGAAAATGTCAAAAGTATGAAACAACTGCTTGGCTTGTCATCGGGGTTGTGCATGATTTAAATACTTTGTGTGGTGAAGATAGAGCATAGCCAGACTATATGATTTTGTAGGGATAGCTTTCTTTGGCCATGTTATTTTCAAAAGACATAATTTCTTTGTTAGTATGCTTGAAGTATTATTATTTTTATGTCAACATGAACCTTTGTCTTGAATCTGAATATTCATACCACAATTAAGAAGATTTACATTGAAATTATGCCAAGTAGCACTTCACATCAAAAATTCTGTTTTTATCATTTACCTACTCAAGGACGAGCAGGAATTAAGCTTGGGGATGCTTGATACGTCTCCAACGTATCTATAATTTTTGATTGCTCCATGCTATATTACCTACTGTTTTGGACTATATTGGTCTTTATTTTCCACTTTTATATTATTTTTGGGACTAACCTATTAACCGGAGGCCCACCCCAGAATTGTTGTTTTTTTGCCTACTTCAGTGTTTCGGAGAAACAGAATATCAAACGGAGTCCAAACGGAATGAAACCTTCGGGAACGCGATTTTCTCATTAGATAAGACCCAGGAGACTTGGACCCTCCGTCAAGAAAGCCACGAGGCGGTCACGAGGGTGGAGGGCGCCCCCCCTAGGGCGCGCCCCCTGCCTCGTGGGCCCCTCGAAGCTCCACCGACGTACTCCTTCCTCCTATATATACCTACGTACCCCCAAATGATCAGATATGGAGCCAAAAACCTAATTCCACCGCCACAAATTTCTGTATCCACAAGATCCCATCTTGGGGCCTGTTCCGGAGCTCCGCCGGAGGGGGCATCGATCACGGAGGGGTTCTACATCATCATCCAAGCCCCTCCAATGAAGTGTGAGTAGTTTACTTCAGACCTACGGGTCCATAGTTAGTAGCTAGATGGCTTCTTCTCTCTTTTTGGATCTCAATACAATGTTCTCCCCCTCTCTTGTGGAGATCTATTCGATGTAATCTTCTTTTTGCCATGTGTTTGTTGAGACCAATGAATGTGGGTTTATGATCAAGTCTATCTATGAATAATATTTTAATCTTCTCTGAATTCTTTTATTATCTTTGAAGTCTCTTCGAATTATCAATTTGGTTTGGCCTACTAGATTGGTTGTTCTTGCCATGGGAGAAGTGCTTAGCTTTGGGTTCGATCTTGCGGTGTCCTTTCCCAGTGACAGAAGGGGCAGCAAGGCACATATTGTATTGTTGCCATCGAGGATAACAAGATGGTTTTTTATCATATTGCATAAAACTATCCCTCTACATCATGTCATCTTGCTTAACGCGTTACTCTGTTTTTAACTTAATACTCTAGATGCATGCTAGATAGCGGTCGATGAGTGGAGTAATAGTAGTAGATGCAGGCAGGAGTCGGTCTACTTGTCGCGGATGTGATGCCTATATACATGATCATACCTAGATATTCTCATAACTATGCTCAATTCTGTCAATTGCTCAACAGTAATTTGTTTACCCACCGTAGAATACTTATGCTCTTGAGAGAAGCCACTAGTGAAACCTATGGCCCCCGGGTCTCTTTCTCATCATATTAATCTCCATCACTTTATTGTTACTTTGCCTTTTACTTTTCACTTTGCATCTCTATACCAAAAATACCAAAAATATTATTTATCATCTCTATCAGATCTCACTTTCGTAAGTGACCGTGAAGGGATTGACAACCCCTAAGCGCGTTGGTTGCGTTGAGCTATTTTTTTTGTGTAGGTACGAGGGACTCACGCGTAGCCTCCTACTGGATTGATACCTTGGTTCTCAAAAACTGAGGGAAATACTTACGTTACTTTGCTGCATCATCCTCTCCTCTTCGGGGAAATCCAATGAAGTGCTCAAGAGGTAGCAGACCCCCACCTTGTCCCAGTTGCCTCGCTTTATGTTTGATGACTTGATCAACGTGATCGACGTCCAGGCCCTGACACCGCACATCACCCCCCTAGTTGTACGACTCTGCAGAGTTACCATCGAGTGCCGAGGGTGGAACCTCTTACATCACTCCTGATGAGATCTCCGTAGTGTAGCTATACGGTCGAGGTCATCGAGGGTGATTTCCTCCTTAACCACTTCCGATAAGGCTCTGTCGTGCAACCCATCAAATGTGAACCTCGAGGGTGGATCCTCTTACGTTCACCTTGATGACAACATCGAGTGGAATTCACCGAGGGTGATTCCTCGGGTTTTCCCCTTGGTGTTAGACACACAGTTACTATGGTTACTATGACTTTGCACTGAGCCATGTTACTAAAGACGGGTCGGCCCTGAGGGGTACCCGCGCGAGCTTAATAGCAAGTGATGTGGAGTCGGGTTGACCTGGAAGTTGCCCACGAGATACTTATGAGGCATGGTCGGGCATTCTTAGCCCTTGTCGCAAGTACTCGAGACAGGGCGACAGGGTCACATCGATCGTGAGTCTCTGCTCGTTACTGCGTGCTCCTAACCCACTACAATTTGGATATTTAATCCGAGGGGCCTCTGGCCTGATAGCACTAACCATCACATGGGCATTGTATGGGTGTTTTGCGTCGTATACATCAGTCGAAGCTTAATAGAGGTCGGCGACTGAGCGGCGCGCGCCGGGTTGGACCGGTAAGCACCTGCTGATAACCCACAAGTATAGGGGATCGCAACAGTTTTTGATAAGTAAGAGTGTCAAACCCAAGGAGGAGCTAAAGGCAGAACAAATATTCCCTCAAGTTCTATCGACCACCGATACA
The DNA here is from genome assembly GCF_003073215.2 of Triticum urartu. Taxonomy (NCBI): domain Eukaryota; kingdom Viridiplantae; phylum Streptophyta; class Magnoliopsida; order Poales; family Poaceae; genus Triticum; species Triticum urartu. The sequence continues at coordinate 109,634,501 of NC_053024.1, read as the reverse complement.
ACTCTACGCACGCTTAACGTTCGCTTTACCTAGAACAAGTATGAAACTAGAAGTACTTTGTAGGTGTTCTTGGATAGGTTTGCAAGATAATAAAGAGCAAGTAAATAAAAGGTAGGGGCTGTTGTAAGTAAAGAAGCAATAAAGTAAATATAGTGAGTGTGGAAAAGTGGTGGTAGGAGTTGCGAAATTGCCCCTAAGCAATTGACTACTTTACTAGACCGATAGCAAGTATCATGTGGGAGAGGCCACTGCTAGCATGTCATCCCTGACTTGGAATTCTATGCACTTATGATTGGAACTATTAGCAAGCATCCGCAACTACTAATGTTCATTAAGGTAAAACCCAACCATAGCATTAAGATATATTGGTCCCCCTTCAATCCCGTATGCATCAATTTATATGCTAGGCTGAAGCTTCTGTCACTCTTGCCCTCCAATACATAGTCCTATCAACATACAACTAACCCTAGGGTGTGATCCACGCGCGCAATCATATGATGCGCACCAAAGGACAGCAACATAACCACAAGCAAATTAAATCAATCATAGCAATTCATCAACCACCGATAGGACAACGAATATCTACTCACATATCATAGGATGGCAACACATCATTAGATAATAATATGAAGCATTGATACGTCCATTTTGCATCATGCTTTTATATCAAAATTTATTGCATTGTGGGCTGTTATTTCACATTATGTCACAATACGTATGGCTATTCTCTCTTATTTTACTAGGTTTACATAAGGAGGGAGAATGCCGGCAGCTGGAATTCTGGGCTGGAATAGGAGCAAATATTAGAGACCTATTCTGCACAACTCCAAAAGTCCTGAAACTCCACGGAACACCTTATAATAAATAATAAAAAATCCTCGCCAAAGATGAAGACCAGGGGGCCCACACCCTGTCCTTGAGGGTGGGGGCGCGCCCCCTACCTCGTGGGCCCCCTGGTGGCTCTCCGATGACCATCTTCTGCTATATGAAGTCTTTCGTCGAGAAAAAAATAAGAAGCAACCTTTCGGGACGAAACTCTGCCGCCACAAGGCGGAACCTTGGCGGATCCAATCTAGAGCTCCGGCAGAGCTATTCTGCCGAGGAAACTTCCCTCCCGGAGGGGGAAATCATCGCCATCGTCATCACCAACGCTCCTCTCATCAGGAGAGGGAAATCTCCATCAACATCTTCACCAGCACCATCTCATCTCCAAACCCTAGTTCATCTCTTGTATCCGATTCTTGTCTCCAAGTCCGGGATTGGTGCTAGTAGGTTGTTAGTAGTGTTGATTACTCCTTTTAGTTGATGCTAGTTGGTTTATTTGGTGGAAGATCATATGTTCAGATCCTATATGCATATTAATACCCCTCTGATTATGAACATGTTTATGCTTTGTGAGTAGTTATGTTTGTTCCTGAGGACATGGGAGAAGTCTTGCTATTAGTAGTCATGTGAATTTGGTATTCGTTCGATATTTTGATGAGATGTATGTTGTCTAGCCTCTAGTGGTGTTATGTGAACGTCGACTACATAACACTTCACCATTATTTGGGCCTAGAGGAAGGCATTGGGAAGTAATCAGTAGATGATGGGTTGCTAGAGTGACAAAATCATAAACCCTAGTTTATGCGTTGCTTCGTAAGGGGCTCATTTGGATCCATATGTTTCATGCTATGGTTAGGTTTACCTTAATACTTTTTTGTAGTTGCGGATGCTTGCAATAGAGGTTAATCATAAGTGGGATTCTTGTTCAAGTAAGAACAACACCCAAGCACCGGTCCACCCACATATCAAATTATCAAAGTACCGAACGCGAATCATATGAACGTGATGAAAACTAGCTTGACGATATTCCCATGTGTCCTCGGGAGCGCTTTTCCTTATATAAGAGTTTGTCCAGGCTTGTCCTTTGCTACAAAAAGGATTGGGCCACCTTGCTGCACTTTATTTACTTTTGTTACTTGTTGCTCGTTACAAATTATCTTATCACAAAACTATATGTTACCACTTATTTCAGTACTTGAAGAGAATACCTTACTGAAAACTGCTTATCATTTCCTTCTGCTCCTCATTGGGTTCGACACTCTTACTTATCGAAAGGACTACGATAGATCTCCTATACTTGTGGGTCATCAAGCATAAAGCACCATGTTCAAGTAGAGGGTACAGCGGGTTGCGGGAGAGTGGGCCGCTGTAGATAGAGGGGGGAAGGTGATGGAGATGTTGGTGAAGATGGCGGAGGTGTTGGTGTAGATCGCGGTGATGATGATGGCCCCCGGCGGCATTCCGGCGCCACCGGAAGCGAGAGGGAGAGAGCCCCCCCTCCTTCTTCTTCTTCCTTGAACTTCTCCCTAGATGGGAGAAGGGTTTCCCCTCTGGTCCATGGTCTCCATGGCGTGGGAGGGGCAAGAGCCCCTCCGAGATTGGATCTGTCTCTCTGTCTCTCTCTGTTTCTGCGTTCCCAGATTCTTCCCTTTCACCGTTTCTTATTTCCCCGGAGATCCGTAACTTCGATTGGGCTGAAATTTTAACACGATCTCTATCCGGATATTAGCTTTCTTGCGGAGAAAGAAGGGCATCACCGCCTTACGAGTGGCCCATGAGGGTCACGGGCGCGCCCCCTGCCTTGTGGCCACCTCGGGCACCGTCTCGCGTGGATTTTTCTTCCCAAAAATCATATATATTCCAAAAAAAAGTCTGTCAATTTTTATCCCGTTTGGACTCCGTTTGATATGGATATTCTGCGAAACAAAAAACATGCAACAAACAGGAACTGGCACTGGGCACTGGATCAATATGTTAGTCCCAAAAATAGTATAAAAAGTTGCCGAAAGTATATGAAATTTGTAGAATATTGGCATGGAACAATCAAAAATTATAGATACGACGGAGACGTATCACCTGCCTTTTCGAAGGGGGTAGCTAGGTCTGCTCACCGGCCGCCCACGCAACGTGCAGGAGTTCCTGGGGCGATGACCCATGACCCCTGGGGCATAGGTTTAGTCCGGCGTGCTGGCCTCTCTATTAAGACTAGGTCGGGTTGCGGCGTATTGTTTGGCCGAGGCCGGGCATGACCCAGGAAAGTGTGTCCGGCTGGAGTTAATCGAGCGTGGTGGGTAAGTTGGTGCACCCCTGCAGGGAAGAAAACATCTATCGATAGCCTGTCCTACGGTAACAGACACTTGGAGTTGTATCCCGATCGATACAACTAGAATTGGTTACTTGAGATGAGAAATGGATATGAGAAATGGATAGTATGGCTCTGGGATTGCTTTCTCGCAGGGAGTCGAGAAAGGATCTCTGGCCGAGGTTGATAACACTACTACTTTACATTATGTTGATCTATACTCTTCTATATGCTGCAAGATGCTTGAAGATGCTAGTCTTCGATAAGCTAGGCTTTCCCCTTCTTTCTGGCATTCTACAGTTTAGTCCATAGATACAGCCCATTTCCTTTGATACAGATGCATACTTAGTTTAGATCTGATGTAAGTCTTGCGAGTACTTTGGATGAGTACTCACGGTTGCTTTGCTACCTCTTTTCCCCCATACCAGATTGTTGCGACCAGATGACGGATCCCAGGAGCCAGACGACACCACTGATGACTACTGCTACCCCGAGGATGCCTACTACTACGTGCCGGACGCTGACGACTTGGAGTAGTTAGGAGGCTCCCAGGCAGGAGGCCTTGCCTTTTCGATCGTTGTTACTTTTGTGCTAGCCTCTTAAGACAAACTTATTTAACTCATGTCCGTACTCAGATAATGTTGCTTCTGCTAACTCTTGTGTTTTCGAGCTTATGTATTCGAGCCCTCGAGGCCCCTGGCTTGTAATATAAAGCTTGTATTATTTTAATTTGTGTCTAGAGTTGTGTTGTGATATCTTCCCGTGAGTCCTTGATCTTAATCGTACACATTTGCGTGTATGATTAGTGTACGATCAAATCGGGGGCGTCACAAAGACACACTTCTTGGAACCAAACTCAAGCTTGTGATTGTTATATGGACGAAGATGCGGCTAGCAAGCGCACCCAAAAACCTTGAAGAAGGTATAATCAGGTTGTTCATTAAGGAGAACCTCAATGGGAGTCTTCATGTTCAAAACATGAGTGGGAGTACGGTTTATGAGAAAGCATGCAGTGGTGCAAGCATCACTCCAAAACCAAAACGGAACAGATGCATGGGCCAAAAGAGTAAGACCAGCTTCAACAATGTGACGATGCTTACGTTCTACTGAACCATTCTGCTGATGTGTATGTGGACATGCTAAACAGTGAGCGATCCCAAGCGACTGAAAGAAGGAGTTGAGGTTGCGATACTCGCCCCCCACCCCAGTCCGACTGGACATGAACAATTTTGTGCTTGAGAAGGCGTTCAACATGTTTTTGAAACTGAACAAAAATGTCAAACACATCAGATTTACGTTTAATAAGATAAAACCAGGTAAAGCGACTATAAGCATCAACGAAACTGATATAATAATTGTGACCACTAGCAGAAGTCTGAGTAGGACCCCATACATCTGAAAACACAAGTTCTAAAGGATGTTTCACCTCACGACTAGACTCTGAAAAGGGGAGTTGATGACTCTTCCCCTACTGACAAGCATCACACACTGCTACATCTTTATTACTAGACAAGCTAGGAAGCTCATGACGACGCAAAACATGGCAGACAATAGGTGTGGCCGGGTGACCAAGACGAGCATGCCACTGTGACGGAGAGACCCGAACTCCACTGAAAACGCGAGCGACGCCAGGATGACCCAGACGATAGAGGCCCTGGCACAGCCGCCCACTAAGAAGAATGTCCCTCGTGCCCTGATCCTTAATAAAAAGATCAAAAGGATGAAATTCACAAAGCACATTATTATCACGTGTGAGTTTAGGAACTGAAAGAAGATTATGTGTCACAGATGGAACTCTAAGAACATTGCGAAGCTGAAGACTCCTATTGGCATGTCTAGTGAGAATAGATGCTTGACCAATATGAGAGTTGTGCATACCTGCTCCATTGGCGGTGTGGATCTTGTCGGAGCCGTGATAGGGTTCACGAGTGTGAAGCTTCCCCATCTCGCTCGTCAGGTGCTCCGTCGCCCCAGAGTCCATGTACTAGTGGGGATCGATGGAGTAGGACTGAGTGTGTCCTTGTTGCTTCTGCGGCGCCGGACGATCAGCCATGGCAACCTGACGGGCAAAGTTGCGTGTATCCTTGCCGCCATTGCCAAGACCAAAGAAGGTCCGCTGAAAGCGTTTGTGACACTTGGAGGACCAGTGCCCCTCAATACCACACAACTGACACACGCGTCGACACCGGCCCCTGGTAAGGTTGCAGACGTGGGGGGAGCCGACAATGACGAAGCCGGGGGCGGCCCCTTGGATGAGCTGCGGCCACCCTTAGTGGTGGCGTTCGCGGAGAGGGAGCCGTGATTGGCCTTGGAGCAGCGCGCCTCGACACGCTGCTCGGTGAGGAGAAGACGGGAGTAGACCTCATGTGCCATCATGGGAGTAGAGTTGCCCCGCTCGTTGATGATCTCAACCAAGGCATCATACTCCTCGTCGAGCCCGTTGACGATGAAGGAGTTGAACTCGGAGTCAGTGAGCGGCTGTCCAATGGAGGCCAACGTGTCAGCAAGGCCCTTGACCTTTTTGTAGAACTCCGTGGCCGTGGAGTCAAGCTTCTCGCACTCGCCAAGCTGACGACGGAGCGCAGAGACACGAGCCTGAGACTGCGCTGAAAAGGAGCGCTCAAGGATGGTCCAGGCCTCATGAGACGTCTTGGCGAAAACAACAAGCCCGGCGACAGCCGGAGAGAGCGACCCCTGGATGGAGGAGAGGTTCGCCTGGTCCTTCCCCATCCAAACACGGTGAGCCGGATTGTAGACCGGACCGTGCATGCTGTCCACCAGCGGGGGGGGGGGGGCAAGGGAGAGAGCCGTCGACGTAGCCAAGTAGGTAATGGCTCCCAAGGAGCGGAAGAACCTGCGCCCGTCAGAAGATGTAGTTGTCAGACGACAACTTGATGGTGATAAGATGGCCCAAGTGAAACGGCAACGGCGTCGACGATCCCGTCGAGGAGACGACCTGAGGTGAGGGCACCATAGAGGCCGTCAGCGTGACCGGGGACGCGGCCGGAGGAATAAAGGACGCGGGGGCAGATGGCGCTGCAGCCGGGCCCGACGCCGACAACCCAGCCATCAAGGCAGACTCGGGCGCCACCGGCGGTAGCGCCGGGGTAGCACCCGCAGGAGAGGAGGCGTCGACGCTGCCGCGGTGTGCACCGCGAGCTCGCGCCCGAACGACGATGGCGCCGGCGGAGTCGAGAAGAAGGAGCCTACGCTTCGGGTCCCGAGCGGGGCCGACACAGCGGCGGTGTCCAGCGGGAGGGACAGCAGCGCCGCGAGGGAGGTCGGAAGGAACCCCGCGGTGGTGGAACCAGACGTGGCGGCGCTCGACATGGCGGCGGCGCGATCGGGAGTGGCGGCGGCGGCGGTACGGGTATTAGGGTTTTAGCGGAAGCGATCGTAACCTAGCGTGATACCATGTAAGACAATATGTTTTGGAGGAACCGGCACGACCCTCTAGGGGTGGCCTATCACATATATATAATAAAGAAATACAACGTTACATCATACGTACACATATACGAAAACTATACAATCTAACACCTTCAACTCGGACTTTCATGCTATAATTAAGCACCCCGTTAAACAAACAAATGGCAGCATACGGAGCGGAACCTACATCTATCGGGGAGCTCAAATCCTCACTAGAGGAAGGCACGTCTCGATTAAAACATCTCGAATCTAAAGATGGTTTAGCTTTTCGGTGGATACGTCCAGCTTTTTGTGGTCTTCAGAGTTTCTACATGCCCTTCTCAGTGTTTTCTTCTGCGTGGTGGTGATTTGCTTCACAGATCACGACCGCTAGCATCTCCTGGTCTACATCAACAATTTTCCGGCCGCTGCTTTCACAAACTCCTAGGTTGAAACTTTTTGCCCTGCCAAGGCGAAGGCCCAGAGGCGGCATCGACCTATGCTCATGACGCAATGCATGCGGATGCAGGAGATTGAAGACCTGGGCTCTCCAAGGATGAATGTAATTTTTTTTCCTGTATGGTTGAATTTGTATTGACCTTTGTTATTTAATCATGGCTAGCTAGCTCTAGGGCTTTAAAAAAAATCATGGCTCCGCTCCTCCACGCGTACCGCCGGGCTGTACCTGCATGCTGGCGATAACTGGAATGGTCAGATTTCACTCCTAAAATCTAAAAGGTGGCCGGCCACCAACTAACCAAAACGAGCGGCCGCGCTAGCCGACAAAAACAATCGTCGCTGTCTCTCTTCAGTAGTTGCCTCTCTTCAGAAAAGGAAAACAACTAATCCCCGTCCGTCCGGCGCTCCTTCGCTGACGAGCCGTCTCGCCGGCGACCAGGATCCAAGTCACGCCGGTCCCCACTTGCCTTCCCTTCTCTCTCTTCCTTCTCACTCCTCCACACAGGGCGCCGCCATGGATGGTCCCCGCCTTGGGTCAAGCTCGTCCCTGTCGACCACCGCCGCGTCGGGCCTCCTCTCCATCTGCATCGACGCCGGATCTGCACATCCCCGCCGCCCTGGATCCGAGACCCCCACATCCTCCTCCCTCTTGTTCGTCCATCTGCTCGACGCGGCCGCTCGAGCCGGGGGCCGCGGTGCGTCCCGCATCTCCATCGAGCCTGAGGTCAACTCGAGGATCTACGGAGCCAACCGTGAAGCTCATGATTCATGCATGTGTGGTTGCTGCATATTTTGTACCAGGCGCATAGCAACTGGATTGATGTGGCGGCGGGGCTAGAGCTCACCGAGGGCAGGCTAGTTCTATCTTTCTACATGGTAGCTGCCGGACTGGGACGGCCAAAGATGACCAATGCGTATGATCTGCGTGCAGCTTTGGTGATTTTTTTTTCGATTAGCGCTGATGGTCGTTACATGGAGACTTATTGGCTGAAGAATGGAGATTAAGAGATAGTAGACTTATTGTAATGTAGTCTAGTTGCATACACATTGATGTTTAGTTGGCTTGTAATGTAATCTAGTTGCACACACATTAATGTTTAGTTGGCTTGTAATGTAGTCTAATTATACACACATTGATATTTAGTTGGCTTATAATGTAGTCTAGTTGCACACAAATTGATGTTTAGTTGGCAGGAAGACTAATTGCACACGCATATACTCAGTTGGCTTATAATGTAGTCTAGTTGCACATACATTAATGTTTAGTTGGCAGGACTATAGACGCACACATATGTTTAGTTGGCGCGGCAATCTATTCTAGTTGCACACACATTGATGTTTAGTTGGCAGGACTAGTTACACACATATATGCTCAGTTGGCGCGGCAATTTAATCTAGTTGCACACATTGATGTTTAGTTGGCAGGACTAGTTACACACACATATGCTCAGTTGATGCGGCAATGTATTTTAGTTGCACACACATTGATGTTTAGTTGGCAGGACTATTGACGCATACATATGCTCAGTTGGCGCGACAATGTAGTCTAGTTGCGCACACATTGATGTTTAGTTGGCAGGAAGACTAGTTCGTCGAAATATCCCCATGCGGGATCTATTTTTGAAGAGCACATCGCGAGGGTTTCAACGGTGAAAACGGATCTGATTTTCGACACACGATTTAGAACATATGTCTTTTATAATTTTAAAAACCAAAAATTAATGCACAAGGAATGAACATGAGAAACATTAATGCAACGTCATGCAGATATCCATCAAGCGAAAAAAGACCACATAAGAAGTGATTAATTAGCAGTGTTATTTTTATCCACATGGATTATTAAGTAACAACACGCTACATGCCAAAAAAAAAGCGGCCGCCCAGGAGCGCTAGCGGGCGCCCAGATATCCAGCCGCCCGCTAGACGCGTCCGATTTCACTAGACGTTCTGGATAAGGTTATTTCCAGGTGAAGTTTCCGACAAATGGTACTGTATCGTTCTTCTTGCCCCGCCTCATCCGTGGACGAGAGAAACCACGTACTTACCAACACACGGCACGGCGCGGGCGACCAGACCAGACTGTTATCCTTGAAAAACCAGACCACGCCGACAACTGTTCGCAGGATTCACCGCCGTTCCGTACGCACGGTCCTTCCTTGCGGAAGTGGCGACTGGATCGAGCCGTGTGCGGCACCAGTCGTCTTGAGACCCCATCCTAAAAGTCAGGGTCCGCCTCCCGTAAACAGTGGAACAGTAACGACTAACGAGCGACCTCACGCCACGCGCTTTGCATTTGTCTGCCACGACGAGATGCTGCCTGACAGAGTGAATCCACGCAGCTCATAACATGCAGGCACGTAAGAGAGGAATACAAAAGACACACAGCGATAAAACTGAGCAATCGGCACATAACTTTCACGGCTGTTGCCAATAACACCATCTCCAAGCGCTCACACCTAAAACAACATCCGGCACTTGCATAGTACATCGAGAAAGGCACGGCTCCTAAACTGGATCGGTTTCTTACTTCAGTCAAGCCGAAGTCCACCTGAAGAGGGCCGCTTTCGAGCTTGGCGGCCTCCACTTCGAGGGCCGACGCCTCACTGTTGAGTACGGAGATCATCAGGTAGAGCAGACATGTGGACACTCCCAGCATGCCGATCATGATCCACACGTTCCTCTTCATGACTGCCACCGACCTCTTCCCCCGCGACAGCTTTCCGCTCAAACCCTCCCGCTCGGTGCGATCCAGACAGTTGAGCTGCTTCAGAGATAACACAACGAGTGTTAGGCAGTGTTGAAACTGAATGAAACTGCACACATTTGTAGGCTACAAATTGTAGCTCTCGAGACTCGAGAGTGCTTGGGTTAACAAGGCATGGCCTGATTGGCTATGTAAAATACATACTGCTCCCTGCTTTTCAAAATACTTGTCGTGATTTTAGTACAAAATTGAACTAAAATCACGACAAGTGTTTCAAAATGCATACATGCATCAACTTCCTGCTAGCTGCAGGAAGAGAATTTTCGCGAATACGCAAAGCTTGCGTATCATTGCATTGATAGAAAGAAGTAGAATGAATACAAAAGGGATACAACACATAACACGAATGCAGGAAGGCGTGTACATGGTGCCTAGAGAAGAGAGACAGGGGATGAGAGGATACAACACAGCTAAATCAGCCAGACCCTAGCCAAGAATGGTAATGCCAAACCAACAAGAATTCCACCATCGTCCGAGCCGAAAACGGGGACACCTCGAGCGAGCAAGATAGTGCCTTCAAGAAGGAAGATGATGCCAGGACATCGCCACTATCCGGTCCGGGGGACCCGTACCTAGGGTTTCCCCTGAGCTCGAGGAGGGGCTAAGCTGAAGGCCTTGGCAGCGCCTCCAAGAAGGACACGACACCCGCGGGCGCCGTCGCTGCCAGCACCGGCAAGCCGAGCAGGGATCTCTCCCTGGCCTAAAGCTGAGCAATCCCATAGCCGCCAAATCCGGAAACGTAGATGGGGAGGCCAACGCTAGTCGAAACCACCATGTCAGGAAGGGGTAGGCGGGTTGCACCTGCCGCCGGAGGATGGCACCTCCTCCGAATCCACGAGCGTAGGATCAGGCAAAAGGGGGAAGCTTTGAGGCGTACTGGGTAGGGCGGGCGACGAGGCGAACCACGCGGGGGTACCGAGGCGACGGCGTCCAGCAACGACAGCAAGCGAGGACTGGAGGACGCAGATCCAAACTGCTGTGACCTTAGCCATCGGGACATCGGCAAGCAAGGTGAGCTGGAAGGGACGCAGCTACCTAGCCGCCAAGGCCGGAGCTGCCCGGTAGCGGACGCCGGCAGCGAGGAACACCGGAGAGACGCGGGCCTGAGGCTGCCGGGCCGGACCAGCACCGACAAGGACCGCTGCGAGAAGCCTAGTGCCGGCCACAACCACAGATGCGTCACCGCCTCCACACGAGAGCCGCCACCGTGGCTCGGGAGGGGAGGAAGGCCGCCGGCGACGAGGGGGCCGCCTGCATAGGAGGCAAACCGCGAACGCATCCGAAACCGGCCGCAGGCCTAAGACCCAACCACGGTCGGCCGAAACGAGGCCATGGGAGGGATGAGGAGCTGCAGGGGGTGGCGCCCATGGCAGAGGCCAGGAGCGCCGGGTCGCCGCCGACCGGCAGGCTCGTGCAGCAGCTGGGGAAGGGCGCCCGAGAAGCGCCGGGGAGGATCCCGGGGTCGCGGGCCGAGGGGTGTGGAGGCGCGAGCGGTGCGGGGGTCCGCGGCGGTCGAGGACGACGAGGGTGGCGCGGCCAGCCGGAGACGCGCAGGGGCCAGGCCGCGGGGACCGGATCCGCCGCCGTCGGACTGGCGGGGGAAGGGGGCGGCGCCGCCGCGGCAGGGGGCGATGCTTGGGGGTGGTCGTGGGGCGTGGGGGGCATGGATCCGCCCCGCCGCCACCTTCCTGGGGCCCGGCGCGGCTTCGCCGGCCGGCCCTCCGGCGGCGGCGATGCGGGAGAGGGCGGCGGGGGAGGTTGCTAGCGACGGCGGCTAGGGTTCCCCCGTGTCGCCAGAGGAGGGCGACGCGGGGGCGGGGGGGGGGGGGGGCACCAATAACTGTTTTTCTCCTGCAGGAAGAGAATGAGCTGAAAGTTTCAAGCATCAGGCACTTTGCACGCTATTGGGCATGTACTAAGATATATAGAGTGATTCAGCGAGTGACTTACCCGGCTGAGCTCAACTCAATTACAGACATGCACCAGTTTCGTTTAGTTCATCCACATGGACTCGAAGGAGCCAGAAATGAACAGGAATTGATTGGCTAGGATAGATAGGCAATGTTCGCGGCCTCCGGCTGGCCTACATCAAAATCAACATGGATGAAGTAGCCAAAGTAGAGATTCGTGTTCTACGTCATCACTTCAATCTGAAACAGCGAATTATGGCAGCGAAAAATGTGACACGGGGACACACGGCGATCACTGTGAGCTGGATGTCCTGGGGGCCCTCTACGCAAACAAGCGATAAAGCCGCTAACAATACAGAATAACTTCTATGTCTATACGAGGTGCTTTGTTCCTGATTGGGTGGGTGGTAATATTGTGACCCCGATAGTATGGTTGTTCAAGAGATCAAGGACTCTGCAGCAAATGTTGGATTGGTAGAAGAGAATGGAACTGTCTTTAAAAAGAACACAACATAAGACATCTTTAAGAAAGAACAGAAGCAATATGTGTTTTTTCCGATGGGAGACGATAGCTCGGGATATTTTTAACTGGTTTGGATGGCGGTTATGTGATAGGATAGGTGTTTAGTTTCCTATTTTATATTTTTGCTTGTCGGTTGTGGCTCTCCCGTCATGTTGCTTTTGCTCTTTGCGAGCTTCTTTACTTTTGAGACCCGAAAACTTTTGCTGAACGTTTTGATTATTATTAATAATATGGCCGTATGCATCGTTCTGATGCAGAGGCCGGGGCCTGGCCCCTTTTCGAAAAAAATATGATTTCCCTCCTTCAATAGAGTTACACGACGTTTGTAGACGGAATAATACCCAACAATGATTATGCTAACAATCCTATTCCCATGTGAAGTACCATGTTCCAAGTAAAATGACAGGAAGCATTTAGAGCTAATTGATAATACCTCCATCGTCTTGCAGGTCATGCTTGATGGCCCCTGACATTGGACAGACTTATTATGTTGTTGTTGTTTTTGGAAAAGGAGGAAAGACAGACTGATTATGTGTACAAGTCATTGGCCCTCAGATCGTTCATTCTTCCTGCGCGTGTGTGTTTCTTGTACTCCCTCTGTAAACTAATATAAGACGTTTTAGGTCACTAGTGATTAGTTTACGAAGGGAATACTAGTTTTGTGTTATGTTCATTATGAGTGGTCATACAGTACACATACATGATTTGATCAGTAGGAATCTGGTTTTAGCAACGTTTTTGAAGAGCACTACATGTTTAAGCAAGTGTGTTCAAATCTAATTGTTTTTTCAGTTCTGGATATCACTCTCAGAGATAAGTGCCTTCCAAAAAACTTGAGATTAGGCGTGTTTGCATTTGTACGCAGAAAACATTTCTTGATGTTCGCTGATCCCAACTCTCATTTTAGTATATATACCTAATAAAGTTCACCATATATATGAAGGACCGAATGTCAGACAAACATGGTTGCGGATTTACAAAGTACCACTCCTTCCGTTCTGTAATATAAGATGTCATTACAACCGACGCAGGGAGTAGCATTTAGTTACTTACTCCATAGTCTTCTATGTTACATGGACAAAGGCCCATTTTGGGGTTAATGTACATGCTTATTTTTAAGTGGTCATGCTGAAGAAGTTCTAAAACCCTGTCAAATCTAGGCAAATCAACCTAAATGTAGCTGAACTCGACAATTAAATTCACGTCCTCTCGCCCTGCATCTCATATATTGTGAAACGCAAAAGAATTTATCCGTTTGCAGCTTGATTAAGGAAAAGGAGTAGGCAGCCAAACACCACGACTGCATTTACCTTGGAAGAATATGCATGATGGGGCACGAACAGGGGAAGCGCAGATGCACACCGAAGGGCAGGTACACCAGAGGAGGTGGCTCCCTATTAGTAGCAGAGCCTTTCTGGCTACCTAGTTGAATTTACGGACCCAGAATATAGTGCGTCAAACATACCCACGACATGGAACCATCTTACATTGGCCATCGAAAAGGGTACCAAGAGCAGAGAGGCGTAAGCACGACGCACTGACGAGAGGCCTCCACCTGTGTCTCCTCCCTATGAAGGTGCGATTTTCGGTCGGCAATGGCATGTTGAACAGTGGAGGACTGAGAAATGGACTAAAAGGTAAAGAGCATGGCTTGGTTTCTCAAAACCCTTACCCTAGCAGAGCAGTAGCGGCGGAGAACCGAGGCCATCAGAATCAAAGAGGAATTAATGCACACAACAAGTGTAAGGGAGGGTGGAGGCGGCGGCGGTGTAGAGCTGAAGAAGGGAAGAAGGGTTCTGGTCGACGATCATGAGACGGTGCAAGAAATTCAGAGCGAGCATTCTTACCTTAGGGAAAGGCCAAGGATGGAGGGCGCAGGAGACAAGCTGGCAAGGCAGCCGTGAGGCGACAGAGGATGGGGAGTGCGACGACCATGGTGTTGCCTGGTTGGGGTTCTGGGGTTTGCCCGCGTCGATGAGCAATGGAAGTGTGAGTTGGTGGAGACTACAAGGAAATGAAGAAGATATGGGAGGTATGATAGGCAGTGTGCAAATATAGATTCCTAAAGGAGGCAAATGTCTATTTTTTTCCAATCTATGCTACAATTATACATGTAGATCTTCTGATGCGCCTTTTCTTTTTAGATAAACAACGCAATTTATTCCATTCGTATGACGATTTACAGGGATACATATGTTTTCAGCGGGTGAAGTAAACTAGACATGTCGTCCCATAACTAGTGAGGACGCCATCCTAGCGAGTCTATGTGCTTCTTCATTGCTATTGCGCAGTTCAAACTTGAAAGTAGATGACACAAACGAAGCACTTCGCTTCTTGATCTCTTGGGTTATCATGCAATGTCCACCCATTTTCTTTGCAACTTCAAGCCTAAACGACTCTCAAATAGTTTGATGAAATGTGCATCTTTTCAAGGTCCAGGTCCTCACTCAAAGAAATGGCTTCATGGCAAGCTGGTGTCCTCCAACGTCTTCGGATCAGTGATACTTCAAACGTAACTGCAGAAGCTCCATAGAAAGCACTATGTTCATCCAGACAGACTACACCAACCCCCCATGTTCATCTAGACAGACTACACCAACCCCTCCATAGAAAGTACAATGCACCATCGAAGTTCAACTTCATGTATTCAAGTGGTGGGGGATCCATCGTGGTACAATGCTACTTCTTGAGCTTGCGTTGATTTTTTCCTTAAAGAGGAAATGGTGATGCAACAAAGTAGACATAAGTATTTCCCTCAGTTAGAGAACCAAGGTATCAATCCAGTAGGAGGTACAAGCAAGTCCCCAATCTATGCACCTGCACAAACAATTAAACACTTGCACCCAACGCGATAAAGGGCTGTCAATCCCTTCACGATCAATTGCAAAGGTGAGATCTGATAGAGATAGATAAAACTAAACAAAAGATAAAATATTTTTGGGTTTTTTGGTTTATAGATATGAGAATAAAAGATTGCAAAATAATAGATCAGAAATAAATATGATGGATAATAGACTCGGGGGCCAAAGGTTTCACTAAAGTCTTATCTCATGAAGGCAAATAATACGGTGGGTGAACAAATTACTGTCGAGCAATTGATAGAAAAGCGTAAAGGTATGACGATATCCAAGGCAATGATTATGCATATAGGCATCACGTACGTGTCAAGTAGACCAAAACGATTCTGCATCTACTACTATTACTCCACATATCGACCGACTCCTGCCTGCATCTAGAGTATTAAGTTCAAGAGAACGGAGTAACGCATTAAGTAAGATGACATGATGTAGAGGGATAAACTCAAGCAATGTGATGAAAACCCCAACTTTTTATCCTTGATAGCAACAATACAATACGTGCCTCGCTACCCATACTCTGTCACTGGGTGAGGACACCGCAAGATTGAACCCAAAACTAAGCACCTCTCCCATTGCAAGAAAAACCAATCTAGTTTGCCAAACCAAACCGATAATTCGAAGATAAATACAAAGATATCAAATCATGCATATAAGAATTCAGAAAGATTCAAATAATATTCATGGATAATCTGATCATAAATCCACAATTCATCGGATCTCGACAAACACACCGCAAAGGAAGATTACTGACGACCCACAAGTATAGGGGATCTATCGTAGTCTTTTCGATAAGTAAGAGTGTCGAACCCAATGAGGAGCAGAAGGAAATGACAAGCGGTTTTCAGCAAGGTATTCTCTGCAAGCACTGAAATTATCGGTAACAGATAGTTGTGTGATAAGATAATCCGCAATGGGTAACAAGTAACAAAAGTAAGTAAGGTGCAATAAGGTGGCCCAATCCTTTTTGTAGCAAAGGACAAGCCTGGATGAACTCTTATATAAATCAAAGCACTCCCAAGGACACAGGGGAATTACTATCAAGCTATTTTTCATCATGCTCATATGATTCGCGTTCGCTACTTTGATAATTTGATATGTGGGTGGACCGGTGCTTGGGTGTTGTCCTTGCTTGGACAAGCCTCCCACTTGTGATTAACCACTCTCGCAAGAATCCGCAACTATGAAACAAGAATTAAGATAAATCTAACCATAGCATGAAACATGTTGATCCAAATTAACCTCTTACGAAGCAACGCAAAAACTAGGCTTTAAACTTCTGTTACTCTAGCAACCCATCATCTACTTATTACTTCCCAATGCCTTTCCCTAGGCCCAAATCATGGTTAAGTGTCATGTAGTCGACGTTGAAGGAAATATGCCCTAGAGGCAATAATAAAGTTATTATTTATTTCCCTATATCATGATAAATGTTTATTATTCATGCTAGAATTGTAATAACCAGAAACTTAGTACATGTGTGAATACATAGACAAACATAGTGTCACTAGTATTCCTCTACTTGACTAGCTCGTTGAATCAAAGATGGTTAAGTTTCCTAGCCATAGACATGAGTTTTCATTTGATTAACGGGATCACATCATTAGAGAATGATGTGATTGACTTGACACATTCCGTTAGCTTAGCACGATGATCGTTTAGTTTGTTGCTACTGCTTTCTTCATGACTTATACATGTTCCTCTGACTATGAGATTATGCAACTCCCGAATACCGGAGGAACACTTTGTGTGCTACCAAACGTCACAATGTAACTGGGTGATTATAAAGGTGCTCTAAAGGTGTCTCCGATGGTACTTGTTGAGTTGGCATAGATCGAGATTAGGATTTGTCACTCCGATTGTCGGAGAGGTATCTTTGGGCCCTCTCGGTAATGCACATCACTATAAGCCTTGCAAGAAATGTGGCTAATGAGTTAGTTGAGGGATGATGCATTACAGAACGAGTAAAGAGACTTGCCAGTAACGAGATTGAACTAGGTATTGAAATACCGACGATCGAATCTCGGGCATGTAACATACCGATGACAAAGGGAACAACGTATGTTGTTATGCGGTTTGACCGATAAAGATCTTCGTAGAATATGCAGGAGCCAATATGAGCATCCAGGTTCCGCTATTGGTTATTGACCGGAGACGTGTCTCGGTCATGTCTACATAGTTCTCGAACCCGTAGGGTCTGCACGCTTAACATCGGCGACTATCGGTAATATGAGTTTAAGTGTTTTGATGTACAGAAGGTAGTTCGGAGTCCCGGATGAGATCGGGGACACGACGAGGAGTCTCGAAATGGTCGAGACGTAAAGATTGATATATTGGACGACTATATTCGGATATCGAAAAGGTTTCGAGTGATTCGGGTATTTTTGGAGTACCGGAGAGTTACGGGAATTCGCCGGGGAGTATATGGGTGAGGGAGTCTTGGATTAGGGGGTGTTCGGATAGCCAGACTATACCTTCAGCCGGACTCCTGGACTATGAAGATACAAGATTGTAGACTTCGTCCCGTGTCCGGATGGGACTTTCCTTGGCGTGGAAGGCAAGCTTGGCGATGCGGATATTCAAGATCTCCTACCATTGTAACCGACTCTGTGTAACCCTAACCCTATCCGGTGTCTATATAAACCGGAGGGTTGTAGTCCGTAGGTAATCAACTCCATACACAACAATCATACCATAGGCTAGCTTCTAGGGTTTAGCCTCCTTGATCTCGTGGTAGATCTACTCTTGTACTACCCATATCATCAATATTAATCAAGCAGGACTAGGGTATTACCTCCATCAAGAGGGCCCGAACCTGGGTAAAACATCGTGTTCCCTGCCTCCTGTTACCATCCGGCCTAGACGCACAGTTCGGGACCCCCTACCCGAGATCCGCCGGTTTTGACACCGACATTGGTGCTTTCATTGAGAGTTCCTCTGTGTCGTCGCCTTTAGGCCCGATGGCTCCTTTGATCATCAACAACGATGCGGTCCAGGGCGAGACTTTTCTCCCCGGACAGATCTTCATCTTCAGTGGCTTCGCTCTGCGGGCCAATTCGCTTGGCCACCTGGAGCAGATCGAAAGCCACGCCCCTGACCATCAAGTCAGGTTTGGAAGCTTAAACTACACGGCTGACATCCGCGGAGACTTGATCTTCGACGGATTCGAGCCACGGCCAAGCGCGCCGCACTATCTCGAGGGGCATGATATAGCTCTGCCTCCGTACAGTGTCCTAGAGGCCGCACACGCATCGGTTCCGACCCCTAACTCGGAGCCTATTGCGCCAATCGAGGATGAACGGTTGGACTTTACCTCGGGGGCTTCGATCTCAAAGGTGATCGAGCCGAACGCTAGCCCCATACTCTGCATGATCCGTGACTCCGAGGATCCGGACTCCTCCCCAGACTCCGAACCTCCCGCGCCCCTGCCAATCGAATCCGATTGGGCGCCGATAATGGAGTTCACCGCCGCAGACATCTTTCAGCACTCGCCTTGTGGCGATATCCTGAACTCTCTCAAGTCTCTCTCCTTATCAGGAGAGCCCTGGCCGAACTACGGTCAGCGAGGATGGGATACGGACGATGAAGAAATTCAAAGCCCACCCACCACCCACTTGGTAGCCACTGTCGACAATTTAAACGACGTGCTCAACTTCGGCTCCGGAGACATCGACAGCATGGATAACGATGCAGGAGATACCGACGAACCAACGCCCATAGGGCATTGGACAGCCACCTCATCTCACGATGTGTACATGGTGGATACCCCTAAAGGAAGCGACAAAGAGGAAAAAGGGGATGGGACGGGAGATCGACCCCCCGAAAAACAATCAAAGCGTCGGCGTAAACGCCGACCCAAGCCCCGCCTCGACAAAAACCCAGCCATAGAGCAGGACGAGCCGATAGACGACGAGCAGGCCTTAGAGCAACCATACGAACAGGGCAACACGGATAGAGAAACCGAACATCCCGCCTCCGGCGAAAATGACATTCCGGACGACCTCATGCCGGATAAACCTATGGAGCAGAAGAATCTCCACGAGAGGCTCGTTGCAACTGCATGCAGCCTAAAAAAGCAGAAGAGGAAGCTAAAAACAGCGGAAGATGCACTCCGGATTAGATGGAGCAAAGTAATCAATACCGCAGATAAATTCGGTGACAGTCGCCGCACTAAAAGCTATCCGAAAAGAAAGCTACTGCCTGAATTCGATGAAGAGGCCCAAGAGCCCTCGCATTCAAAAAATGAGAAAGCCACACGGTCGGATAGACGACCCCATAAAGCGGCAAGCGGCGCCGCACCTAAATCGGCATGCGACCCAATTAAGGATTCGCATCATGGCCCAGTCAGGTCCATTTATGGGCCAAGAAAGCAAGCTCTCGTAAGCAACGCTATGAAGCCATCATCAGAATCCGGCACACCCAAATACAGGGGCGCCGCACACCCCCTATGTTTCACCGATGAGGTCCTGGACTATGAATTTCCAGAGGGATTCAAACCCGTAAACATAGAGGCATATGATGGAACAACAGACCCTGGAGTTTGGATCGAGGATTATATCCTCCACATACACATGGCTAGAGGAGATGATCTCCACGCCATAAAATATTTACCCCTTAAGCTTAAAGGGCCAGCCCGGCATTGGCTTAAAAGCCTTCCCGAAAACACAATTGGAAGATGGGAAGAGCTCGAGGATGCTTTCCGAGCAAACTTTCAAGGGATCTATGTCCGCCCTCCGGATGCAGACGATCTTAATCACATAACTCAACAACCCAGAGAATCAGCTCGGCAGTTCTGGAATAGATTCCTCACTAAAAAGAATTAGATAGTCGACTGTCCGGACGCCGAAGCCTTAGCAGCTTTCAGGCATAACGTCCGAGACAAATGGCTCGCCAGACACCTCGGCCAAGAAAAGCCAAGAACAATGGCCGCACTAACAAGCCTCATGACACGCTTTGGTGTAGGGGAGGACAACTGGTTGGCAAGGTGCGGCCCCAGCGATCCAAGTACATCCGAAACTAGGGATGGAAATGGAAAACCGCGATGCAACAAGGACCGTCGCCGGACTAAGGACAAAAGTCCGAAGAGCACGGCAGTCAATGCCGGATTCAAAGGCTCACGACAAAATCAGGCAAAATTTCCCCCATAGGATAACAGGGACGATCCATCCAACCTAAATAAAATCCTGGACAGGATATGTCAGATACATAGTACTCCCGGGAAGCCTGCTAACCATACCCACAGAGACTGTTGGGTTTTCAAACAATCCGGCAGACTCAATGCCGAACACAAGGGGCTCGACACGCCAAGCGAAGACGAGGACGAACCCCAAAAGCAGAGCACCAGGAAATAAAAGAACTTCCCAGAAGAAGTAAAAACAGTGAACTCACTTCACATAACAAAACGTGCGTCGCCCGTAAAGGTACGCACCACACGACCCATCCCCAAAGGGTCCTGCCACTGGTTGTCAAAACTGATCATCTTCGATCAGCTAGATTATTCTAGAAATATCAAGAATGTAGGCTGGACTGCCTTGATACTCGATCCAATAATTGGCGGGCTCCAGTTTTCAAATGTACTTATGGACGGCGGCAGTGGACTAAACCTGATATATCAGGATACAATCCAGCACATGGGGATAAACCCAGCAAGAATCCGCCGCAGCAAAACCTCCTTTCAAGGGGTAATACCTGGTCCGGACACCCATTGTATGGGTTTTCTCCGGCTCGAAGTCATATTCGGCTCTGCCGATAACTTCCGCCGTGAAACGCTGACCTTCCATATCGTCCCGTTCTCAAGTCGCTATCAAGCAGTACTGGGACGCGAAGCTTTCGCTCGCTTTAACGCAATACCGCATTATGCATCTCTTACGCTTAAGATGCCCGGTCCACAAGGCATCATGTCTTTGAAGGGGAAGCACTAAAGCGTGCCTCCCCAAGCGAAGGACTGGGCGGCCGCTTTGACAGCCCCACAGCAAAATGGCCTCACCGGCCAAAAAACTTCAAAATAGGTCATTCAAGGCCACGAACGCGGTTAGACGAGTTTGGTGCAAAATCATCATTGATGCAGGCCTAGAAGCCATATACCCCCGCACTAGGGGCTCCACGCATAAGAGACAATAAAGCTCAATCCTCTATATTTCACTTTATACTTTGCTTATTTTAAACTTTTTCGGCACTACCCGTTTTCAACTCAGTTCCTGTCTTTTACAGATGAACGTCGTGCGGCGCCCGTCCAGGATACGGCACAACGGAGACACAGGCGCAGACGTGCAGTAGGGACCCGTCCTAAAGGATTCTTTTTAGATTAAGACCCTGCGTAAACCTTTTTTACTGTCTCTTGTTGCTACACATCCCCTGGTTTCTTCTTTCTGATATAACCAAGGAGGAGGCTGGCGTCTTGGCATGTGGCCACGTCAGAATTTTTGCACGTACCTGGACACTAGGTGCTTTTTTAATAAAGAGTGTTGTTTCGCCCACACTCATAAAGATCGAACACCTTAGGGAGTGTTCGGCGTCGCGGGTTTTGGCATTATATGCATCAGCTCCGAATCATGTCTTTGGTCAAATGTTGGGTTGCCCGGCTCCTGAGTTCGGCTACCTTACGTTCCGCTCTATCGGCTAAGGTAGCACCAGGAGAACTACTACGATTGTGCCCCGGTTCGGCCGGGCGAGCACCTCAGTAGAGAAAGCCGAAAACTGACTGTCATGATGTAGCGTGAGACTGGTCAGCCACTCGATGACCTATCAGAATCTATCGGATTCCTCTGCTTTAACGAAGGGCCGCTTCCCGGTCAGGCACATATGCGCCCCGAACTCGGACGAGCGCAGTTGCCACCAAGGAGCTACCTAAAGAGTCTCATTGTCAAACTCCTATGGCTAAGTGAAAGTGTTAAAGCATTATAGTCCGGTTGCCTGGCCCACTGCGCTATCACCTCCTTTATAGGACCAAGACATTGGGTTAAGTGTGGAAATGCATCTTCTGCGAGCACCCCCGCACTATGTGCGTGGGGGCTGAAGCCAATGACTGCCATCTTTCAGATTCTATATATATATATATATATATATATCTTAAAACGGCCGCACAGGAGGTGTTCCCAATACTTGGAGGTACAAGTATAAAAAAGGCCACTATAGTTTATCAAAATATTACTTCATAATTACATATGCTATCATAACATAGCATCTTTCGGGCACTGCGTCTCTATTACACGAGCGCCTTCAAGAACTTCCTGAAAATAGTGCTCGGAGGGTACTCAGCTTTTGTCCGAATCTCGGGACGCAACAACGGTGGTCTCCATCTCTGCCTAGTATGTCTTAACACGGGCAAGAGCCATCCTAGCACCTTCTATGCATGCTGACCTCTTCATTGCATTTATACGCGGCACCGCGTCAAGGAATTGCTGCACCAAGCTGAAATAACTCTTCGGCTCCGATCTCCCCGGCCACAGGTGACTCATGACGTACTTCATGGCGAGTCTAGACAACCTATTCAGTTCGGCCCATTGAGCCAAACGATCATCCACTGCAAGTGGACGCTCTGGATTGTGAAACTGTGACCAGAAAAGCTTTTCCACTTCACAATCTTTCTGATCTCAAAAGTGTTCGTTCGCATTAGCAGCACTCGCTGCCA
Organism: Triticum urartu; assembly: GCF_003073215.2. Taxonomy (NCBI): domain Eukaryota; kingdom Viridiplantae; phylum Streptophyta; class Magnoliopsida; order Poales; family Poaceae; genus Triticum; species Triticum urartu. The sequence goes on along the minus strand of NC_053024.1, from coordinate 109,611,825 downwards.
AGTCCAGATAGGTATCCTCCACACTCCACATCCGGTCCAACGGAGCAAACTTCGGATTACAAAATTTCCTTCGCAGCATAAAGGGCTTTCCAGCCGCAATCTGTTCGGCCTGACGCAGCTCCTCCTTCGCAGCTCTCATCGCAGAGCGCGCGTCCTTGGCATTGGCAACGGCCTTCTCTAAGTCCGTCTGTTTCGCCTGGTCTTCTTTTTCAAGAAATCTGCAACGGTCTGTAGCGCTTTTTAAACTTTTCGGCCATCTCGGCCATCTCTTCCTTGCTTCAGCAAATGAGCAGCCTGTTCGGCTCTCAGCTCTTCAAGGGCTTTCCTGGTGGCCGTGTCACTTTTGCTGGCTTGTTCTTTAGCTCGGGCAAGTTCTGCCCTAAGAATCTCCACGGCGGCCGCACCATCTGCGTCAAGCACACACATCGTAAGACACAGGCATAAAACTGTTCTTACCTGATGCCGCCCGAGGAATTACATACCTTGAGCCTCATCAAGCCGCTTATTGACAAGCGTAATGTCGGCATCTGCCACGTCCAGTTGCCGCTTTAGTTCGGCAAAATCATCAGTTCGGCTCGATTCCGGACACCCTGCCGCCTACATTCAAAGGCGACATCTTAGACCTGGGATTATGATCCTCCGCGTGCCGTCATTTCTTGATGACGCGCAGAGTCTCAGGGGCTACTATCTACACATGGCGCATCTTATTCATGCGTAACTGACAAAAGTATACATTATCTAATGTACCTCGAAACCCGTCAGTAAACTTTTGACGGCCTCATACAATCCGCTCTCTGCGGATGAAATCCTTTCAATCACCGTGCCCATCAATGCGCGGTGCTCCTCTGAGATAGAATCTTTAGCTCCTCCGGCCGAGCACCAGACGGTGCCGGGCTCGTCCCATGACCTCTTTCGAAGGCCGGACACGGAGAACCTCGGGGGGCCGCATAGCTACCTTCTGCCCCCACCGGATTCGGAGAAACCCTCCGCGACGACACCTCAGGGTCGCCCGCCTCGCTAGGCGGCACGGCATGGGGAGGCGTCCCGCTCTCCATCATCTCCGGAAGGAGATCCCCCGAAGACGAGCTCTGCTGAGAAGGGCTGAGGTCCGAGCTGCAAGATAAAGGTTTGGTTAATCTTCTCAGATATAAATCAAGTACTTCCCTCATCCCTCAAAAGGAAAATCTTTTCTCCACTTACGGCTCGCTGGAGGGCTGATCCCCTTGAGGGTGTAGTCCGGCCGAGGAACTCCCCGGCGTCGGACCCTCTGACGAGGATTTTCTCCCCCGTTTCGAGACCATGGTTTCCGGGTCGTCAGAGGCGGCTCTCTTCTTCCCCTTAGGAGAGGAATTGTCGGTTCCTCCCTTCGGAGCAGCCTCCTTCGAGGAGGCCATAGCTTCCTTGTCCTCCCCCTCCAAAGGCATTATCTCCAGCATCCTGACCAGCACGGGATCCGGCCTGGTTTCAGGAAGGGGAGCCGGACACCTGATCAGCTTTGCCTTCGCTATCCACTCCTGTTTTAAAAGGACGGCTCTTTTAGGGGCAAGTTTATGACAATTATACGGATAGAAGGTCCAGGCACAAGGTTGCTTACTTGAGTATCCGAGCGATTGCAGCTTAGGCCTGCGTCCTCGGTTAAATCCGGACACATCTCTTGTGATCCGAAGAACAGTCTATACATCTCCGTGGGCGTTGCACCCATAAAGTTCTGGAGAGCTCGCGGTCCCTCTGGATTAAACTCCCACAGGCGAAGGGGGCGACGTTTGCCGGGCAATATTCGGCGAATCAGCATAACCCGCGTCACCTTGACCAAGCTGAGGTCTCCTTCCAAGAGATCCTTAATTCGGCCCTATAACAGGGGCACGTCTTTGGGCAAACCCCAATCTAACCCTCTGTTAACCCATGACGCTAGCCGTGGTGGGGAACCCGAGCGAAAGGCAGGAAGCGCCACCCACTTGGCGCTCCGGGGAGCGGTGATATAAAACCACTCTCGTTGCCACAAGCCCAGCTCCTCTTGAAAAGAGCCCTCGGGCCATGGAGCATCAGCATTTCTGCTTATAACAGCACCTCCGCACTCTGCGTGCCGTCCCTTGATCATCTTCGGCTCCACTTTGAAAGTCTTGAGCCATAATCCGAAGTGAGGGGTAACACGGAGGAACGCTTCGCATACAACGATAAACGAGGAGATATGGAGGATGGACTCCGGAGCTAAGTCGTGGAATTCCAGCCCGTAATAAAATAGCAGTCCCCTCACAAAGGGATCCATCGGGAAGCCTAACCCCCGAAGGAAGTGAGACACGAACACCACGCTCTCGCCGGGCTGGGGACTGGGGATAGCCTGCCTTTGAGTAGGCAACCTGTGCAGAATTTCGGCGGTCAAGAACTTAGCCTCTCTCAACTTTAGCACGTCCTCCTCCGTGATGGAGGAGGGCATCCATCGGCCTTGAAGGTCGGAACCGGACATTGTCGAAGGTCTGAGGCGCCCGGAATCTGGAGCCTAGGGTGTTGGAACTCGAGGCGACGGGCGAACTTGTTTTGAGATTGGAGAAAAGGAGTAAGGCCCTGGTCTCTTTATAAGAGGTGGAACACCAGGAGTCCTCCCCGTAACCGTTTGGGACTCGCCTTTAATCGAGAAAACATGCTAACGGGCACGATTGGGTTACCCATGTCCGTATTGATGAGAATCCCGTAAAAGGGGGGCACACGATCTCTGCTTTGACAAGACGTGCCAAGGAAACCGCCTCGCAAAACATGCTGAGGTGGAAAAGGGAAAACGATTCGAGTGAAGGACTTGGCTGTAGTGTGATGACGCACTGCGGAATATGTCGGCAGATTTGATTTGTGTTAATATTATTCTCTCTATGGCAATATGTGGAAACTTGTTTTGCAGAGCCGGACACTACTCTTGGTGTTTACAATCTTCTATGAAGGACTTGGAGGAGGAACCCGCCTTGCAATGACGAAGACAATTTGCGCGCCGGACTCGTCGTCATTGAAGCCTGGTTCAGGGGCTACTGAGGGAGTCCTGGATTAGGGGGTATTCGGATAGCCGGACTATACCTTCAGCCGGACTCCTGGACTATGAAAATACAAGATTGAAGACTTCGTCCCGTGTCCGGATGGGACTTTCCTTGGCGTGGAAGGCAAGCTTGGCGATGCGGATATTCAAGATCTCCTACCATTATAACCGACTCTGTGTAACCCTAACCCTTTCCGGTGTCTATATAAACCGGAGGGTTGTAGTCCGTAGGCAATCAACTCCATACACAACAATCATACCATAGGCTAGCTTCTAGGGTTTAGCCTCCTTGATCTCGTGGTAGATCTACTCTTGTACTACCCATATCATCAATATTAATCAAGCAGGACGTAGGGTTTTACCTCCATCAAGAGGGCCCGAACTTGGGTAAAACATCATGTTCCCTGCCTCCTGTTACCATCCGGCCTAGATGCACAGTTCGGGACCCCTACCCGAGATCCGCCGGTTTTGACACCGACAATGGGCCTTATTGGGCTTTAGGGGAAAGAGAGAGGGGAGGCTGCACGCCCCTGATACATCTCCAATGTATCTATAATTTTTGATTGTTCCATGCTATTATATTATCAACGTTGGATGTTTTATATGCATTTATATGCTATTTTATATGATTTTTGGGCCTAACCTATTAACCTAGAGCCCAGTGCCAGTTTCTGTTTTTTCCTTGTTTTAGAGTATCGCAGAAAAGGAAAATCAAACGGAGTCCAATTGACCTGAAACTTCACGGAACTTATTTTTGGACCAGAAGAAGCCCACGGAGTATCAGAGATGGACGAGAAGAGTCCCGGGCTGCCCACGAGGGTGGGGGCGCGCCCATCCCCTTGGGCGCACCCCCTGCCTCGTGGACAACCATCCACCGACGTACTTCTTCCTCCTATATATATCCATATACCCTAAAAACTTCAGGGAACATAATAGATCGGGAGTTTCGCCGCCGCAAGCCTCTGTATCCACCAAAAACCAATCGGGACCCTGTTCCGGCACCCTGCCGGAGAGGGGAACCCTCACCGGTGGCCATCTTCATCATCCCGGGTCTCTCCATGACGAGGAGGGAGTAGTTTACCCTCGGGGCTGAGGGTATGTACCAGTAGTATGTGTTTGATCTCTCTCTCTCTCTCGTGTTCTTGAGGTGAAACGATCTTGATGTATCGCGAGCTTTGCTATTATAGTTGGATCTTATGATGTTTCTCCCCCTCTAGTCTCTTGTAATGGATTGAGTTTTCCCTTTGAAGTTATCTTATCGGATTGAGTCTTTAAGGATTTGAGAACACTTGATGTATGTCTTGCGTGGGATACCCGTGGTGACAATGGGGTATTCTATTGATCCACTTGATGTATGTTTTGGTGATCAACTTGCGGGTTCCGCCCATGAACCTATGCATAGGGTTTGGCACACGTTTTCGTCTTTACTCTCCGGTAGAAACTTTGGGGCACTCTTTGAAGTACTTTGTGTTGGTTTGAATAGATGAATCTGAGATTGTGTGATGCATATCGTATAATCATACCCACGGATACTTGAGGTGACATTGGAGTATGTAGGTGACATTATGGTTTTGGTTGATTTTTGTCTTAAGGTGTTCTTCTAGTACGGACTCTTGAATAGATCGATCAGAAAGGATAACTTTGAGGTGGTTTCGTACCCTACCATAATATCTTCGTTTGTTCTCCGCTATTAGTGACTTCGGAGTGACTCTTTGTTGCATGTCGAGGGATAGTTATATGATCCAATTATGTTATTATTGTTGAGAGAACTTGCACTAGTGAAAGTATGAACCCTAGGCCTTGTTTCAACGCATTGCAATACCGTTTACGCTCACTTTTATCATTATTGCTGTTTTTATATTTTCAGATTACAAAAACCTATATCTACCATCCATATTGCACTTGTATCACCATCTCTTCGCCGAACTAGTGCACCTATACAATTTACCATTGTATTGGGTGTGTTGGGGACACAAGAGACTCTTTGTTATTTGGTTCCAGGGTTGCTTGAGAGAGACCATCTTCATCCTACGCCTCCCACGGATTGATAAACCTTAGGTCATCCACTTGAGGGAAATTTGCTATTGTCCTACAAACCTCTGCACTTGGAGGCCCAACAACGTCTACAAGAAGAAGGTTGTGTAGTAGACATCAAGCTCTTTTCTAGCGCCGTTGCCGGGGAGGTGAGTGCTTGAAGGTATATCTTTATATCTTGCAATCGAATCTTTTAGTTTCTTGCTTTTGCACTAGTTTAGTTTATAAAAGAAAATTACAAAAAATGTAATTGAGTTTGCCTCATACGCTTCATCTTTTTAATATCTTCCGTGAGAATGATGGAAGGGAAAATTGTGCTCAAGTGCTAGAAGAAGAAGTCTATAAAATGTTTGGCACTAATTATTTGAATGATGAGCATGATTGCAATGTTGTTAGTATGAACTACTTGAATATCTATAGTACTAATGATGATCGCACTAGTTATGATGAAAATGTCTGCTATAAACATGTCAATTTTTGTGGAGTGCATTGGGTTTGCAAGTACACACCAAATAGGGAAGATAGATATTGCAAGAGGCATAAGCATTTAGAAACTAAATGGTTGCAAGAAAGGCTAAATGTTAGTGCTGAAAATTTAAAATTTCTTAGCCATACTTGTGAACTTTGCAATGAACATGGTCATTTAAATATCAAATGCAAATTGTTTCATGATCGAATCGTGTCCAAAAATTGTGATGACTTGATTTCCCTTGCACATTATAATGAACTTAGTTTGCTTTTGGGTTATGAAGAAATGAAATGCCAAACTAAGATTATTCTAGAATATAACCTCGAGAAATTCCTCGATATTGATCTAGAAGAAATTTATATGTATTGTGCGGTGAATTGCATTGAAAATCCTTATATTTCCAATTATATGAAGAAAAGAAAACAAATAGAAGATGAAGATAATACTAATGAAAGGGAAGAGACTTCCCAGTATCCTCATATTATTTCTTATGATGAATCAGGTAATGAGGAGGAGCCTTCTATTCAACCAATCTCATTAATAAGGATCTCCAAAAAGAGGATTGAACCCACACATGATGTGGTGAAGAAGAAGAAAAGAAAAAGGAAGAGCGGTAAAAAGATATCTCTCCCAAATAATGCTGCTCCTATTACTGTTGTGCCTCATGAAAATAAATCAAAAATAATTGTGGAAGATGATGCAATTGATGATGATCTCGTTATACCTATTGCTTGTTGTGATGATTATGATTGGGAAGATAATGATACTTCTTATGATCTTGAAAATCTTTTTGACACTTGTTTCGAAGAATATGATAATTGCTATACTATTGGTGCTATCCATACTATTGATGATGAGAGTGATTATGCTTATGATATGAAAAGGCCCAAGCTTGGGGATGCTATGTTTGAAGAAGATGATGTTTTTGAGAATATATATTTGCTGCAATTAATGTTTGTCCCAAGCTTGGGGATGTTATGTTTAATGAAGATGATATTTTTAGCCTCCCAAGTTTTGATGAGCAAATTTATTATGAGGATAGCATGCCTCCTGTAACATCCCAAATTTTCTATTTGGAATGTTATACATAGATCATCCATGCATATCATGTTTTATTGCTTTTCCGTTCCGTAATCCTCGAAATCCTAAGCAGCTCAAGGACCCTCGGAGAGAGTTGGGGATTTCCCGGTCTTCATATTTGATTCTTTTATCAAATAATGAAAAGAGGATTTGATTTTAATTATTTCTCTCCGAAAAATATTTCACATTAAAAATTAAAGAGAGGAGATAATATGACTTCTCCAAAATAAATGAAATATTGGAGGAAAAATATTAAAATCATTAAATTGATTTTTATTGGATTTTATTCGGATTTTATTTGCATTAGAAAATTGCATGTTTTTCAAAATTGCATTTTATGGCCAAGAAAATGTTCATCTTGTTCTAAATATTTTATTTAGACGGTGAAAAATTGTTTTGGCATTTTTAGGTTTTTATTTATTTTTTTTCTAGGATTTTATTTTGGTCGGCGAAGTTTTTTAAAAAAAATTCCGCGTTGACTGGGCCTAAGGCGCAGCCGCGCCAGGCCGCCGCCGCCACTCGGACCGGAGTCCGAGTTGGACTCCGCCTCCGCCGCACCTTGCCCCTCCTCCAAGTCGCCGCCCCGTCCCTTTATATACGTCGCCACCCCCGCCCCCAACACCACCACCACCGCCGCCTAGCCCCGCCGCCCGCGCCGCGCTAGCCGCCGCAGCCGCTGAGCGCCGCCCCGCCTCGCCGGAGCCCTCTCGCCGGAGGTAGTAACCGCCCCCCGCCACCGTTTTTTTATAAAAATCGTTCGGTTTTTTTTTTTGAAAACCCTAGAACCGTTTTTTCGGATTCGCCTGTTTTTCTCAGTTCTTCCAGTTAGCGGACGTTCGTCCGTACGTCCGTTTAACGAACGGTTCTCGCCCGTTAGAAACAACTAACGAACGCTCGTTCATTAGTCTGTTCTTGAGTTTTCTTTTATCGGATTTATTCCCTGATTTTTCTGATCGTGATTTCTGATCCGATCTTAGTTTATGTTTATCTTTTCGCTCGTTCAACGGAATCAGGCGATTCAAGCGCCTAGAGTTTCGTCTCGAAACCCTCTTTCCGTTCAACCAACTCAAACAAGTTTTGCTACTGTAAAATTTGACATAGTTCCAGATTAGTAAACGAAGCTTCTTTCTTTCACCGTTTGAGTTTCGTTGCTCCGTTTGATTTGATTCTTTTTGCGAACTGGAGTTCTTAATTTGAACTTTCTGGTCAACCTCTCTTATTTGAGTTTTGCTTGTGCATTTGCTTGTTACTTATGTATGTTATTGTTTGCTTGCGATAGAATTTCCGGAGTGCGAAGTGCGTTACTACGAGTCTCTAGGATTCGCGGATTGTCAGCAAGGCAAGTAACACTTTGATCATATCCCATTATTACCCAGTTTTTATGCATTAGTTCCAATCCTCAAACATTGCATGATTAGGATGTCATTAACTTGTGGGTTGGGAAGTAGTTGCTGAGGTAGAACCTATTGCCCTGTTACACTCATACCCTTGGGAGTTACTTCTATGTATTGCTTATTGCTATGCTATGCTCGTAGACGTGGTTTGGGTTTGAGTGAAATTCATGTCAGATGTGAGATTGTTAATTAATGGTTCAACTTAAGGTGGCAACTTAATCAAAGAACTGGGTGGATTGAGGCACATGGGGAACCCAGTGTTGTCTGTTTTTTGGAAATCCCGGGGTACCCGTGTGATCTTCCTATGGACCGCCACCCAGGCTCAAAGGGAACTGAGATGATTCATGCTAGAAACTTCCGTGTGCAGCCACAAGCTATTATGGGCTCTAGCATAGTTGAGTAAGTTACGTGAAGCTCTTGAAGAGGTAGATCAGCAGGTAGTGGGTTTTGTAGGTTTGGTATGGTCTACCCGGAGTAGAGAGTTAACGTTTCTGAAAGACTGTGTCTCGGTCATCCGTTTCTCAAACACCATGTAGTGCGAGAAATCCAACGGAGGCGATCGAGTCTTGTGGGAAAAAGTGCGCAAACATCTGCAGAGTGTACAATCTAATCATGGTTAGCCGTGTCCCCGGTTATGGACAATTCTTGAGTATCTAGTACTTGGGTTATCACATGTATCTCACCATGCTTAATTAATACTATTGGGATGTTAATTCACTTTAATTGGGATTGAGTTGGGGATACCTTCTCAATGATGTTTCAACCACCATGATAGTAAAATTAAATTCTATTCCGTTGTTGTAGGGAAAAATTGGCTTTTCGCAAAACTACAACCATACAGCTTTCCACCAGCCATATATGCATGTAGTGATAGCATTATTCTGTTTCTGCTCTACTGTGTTATATTGCCAGCATATTCCATGTGCTGACCCATTTTCGGGCTGCAACGTATTATGTTGCAGACTTTTCAGACGAGGAGTAAGGTTCATTAGGTCGTTGCCGTGCAGCTTAGCTATGCCGTTGGAGTTGATGGATTCACCTTATCTTCCAAGCCTTCCGCTGTTATCGCATTAGATGGCCTTAAGCCATATTATTGTAATAAGTTCTCTTTGGAGACATTCGATGTAATAGTGTGTGATTGCTACTCTGTTATAAATCCTTCAAGTACTGTGTGTGTCAGCATTACCGATCCAGGGATTACACTGAAGCACAGAGACTTGACCATCTGAGGTCGGGTCGCTACACCTCCGACTTATGATGATTATATTGATGAAAGTGGGTTTGGAAGAGTGTCAACTTTAGGAAGTAATGATCCCACTATTCTAGAGGATGTTGAATCTTATTGTGATGAATATGAAAGTGGATTTGGAGAGGTCATGACTTTATTTAGTAATGATTCCACTATCTTGGAAGAGGTTTCAATTGATTATGATGAGAACAAAGTTGCTACTTATGATGATTATTGTGATGAAACGTATGCTATAAAAAGTAGTGATGACTATATTTATAAAACTTTTCATGATTATGATTCCCCTTTTTCTAAATATTACTCTTTTAATGTGGAAACAACTTATAGTATTCAAGTCTCTTATGATACTCCCACTATCCTGAAAGAGAAGAATTTTGCTTATGTGGAGAGTAATAAAATTTCTATGCAAGTAGATCATGAAAAGAATGCTTTATATGATGGTTATATTGTTGAATTCATTCATGATTCTACTGAAAATTATTATGATGGAGGAACATATGCTTGTAGGAATTGCAATAATATCAAGTTTCCTCTCTATGTGCTTAAAGTTTTGAAGTTATGCTTGTTTTGCCTGCCTATGCTAGTTGATAATTGTTCCCATAAGTTGTTTGCTCACAAAATTACTGCGCATAGAAAATGGGTTAGACTTAAATGTGCTAGTCATACTCTTCATGATGCTCTCTTTATGTTTCAATTCTTATCTTTTATGTGAGCATCATTGAAATCATCATGCCTAGCTAGGGGCGTTAAATGATAGCGCTTGTTGGGAGGCAACCCAATTTTATTTTAGTTTCTTGCTTTTTGATTCTGTTTAGTAATAAATAAACCATCTAGCCTCTGGTTAGATGTGGTTTTATGTTTTAATTAGTGTTTGTGCCAAGTAAGACCTATAGGATCTCCTTGGATGATAATTATTTGATCTTGCTGAAAAAGACAGAAACTTTCTGCTCACAAAAACAATTGTTAAAAATCACCCAAAGTGATAAAATACTGATTCCAATTGCAGTAGATCAATAATAAAATTATCTAGGTCTTCCTATTTTTACAGATTTTTATGAGTTCCTGAAGTTTGCGTTTGATGCAGATTACTACAGACTTCTGTTTTTGACAGATTCTGTTTTCTATGTGTAGTTTGCTTATTTTGATGAATCTATGGCTAGTAAAATAGTTTATAAACCATAGAGAAGTTGGAATACGGTAGATTTAACACCAGTATAAATAAGTAATGAGTTCTTTACAGTACCTTGAGGTGGTGTTTTGTTTTCTTTCGCTAATGGAGCTCACGAGATCTTCTATTAAGTTTTGTGTTGTGAAGTTTTCAAGTTTTGGGAAAATATTCGATGGACTATGGAATAAGGAGTGGTAAGAGCCTAAGCTTGGGGATGCCCAAGGCACCCCAAGTTAATATTCAAGGACAACCAAAAGCCTAAGCTTGGGGATGCTCCGGATGGCATCCCTCTTTCGTCTTCGTTAATCGGTAACTTTACTTGGAGCTATATTTCTATTCACCACATGATATGTGTTTTGTTGGAGCATCATTTTATTTTCTTTTGTTTTTCTTGTTGTTTGAATAAAGTACCAACATCTAAAATTCTTAAATGTTAGAGAGTCTTCACATAGTTTCATAATTATTTGACTACTCATTGATCTTCACTTATATCTTTCGGAGTAGTTTATCGTTTGCTCTAGTGCTTCACTTATATCTTTTAGAGCACGACTGTAGTTTTATTTTGAAGAAATAGATGAACTCTCGTGCTTCACTTATATTATTTTGAGAGTCCTAAACAGTATGGTAATTTGCTTTGGTTATGAATTTAGTCCTAATATGATGGGCATCCAAGATGGGTATATTAGAAACTATCATATAAAGTGCATTGAATACTATGAGAAGTTTGATTCTTTATGACTGTTTTGAGATATGAAGATGGTGATATTAGAGTCATGCTAGTGGGGTAGTTGTGAATTTGAGAGATACTTGTGTTAAAGTTTGTGATTCCCGTAGCATGCACGTATGGTGAACCATTATGTGATGATGTCGGAGCATTATTTATTTATTGATTGTCCTCCTTATGAGTGGCGGTCGGGGACGAGCGATGGTCTTTTCCTACCAATCTAGATTTTTGCAATAAGTATATGAGTTGTTTTTTACTAATGTTGATTCCATGGATTATACACACTTTCCTTTCTTCCACTATTGCTAGCCTCTCTAATACCACGCACTTTTCGCCGGTATCATACACCCACCATATACCTTCCTCAAAACAGCCACCATACCTACCTATCATGGCATTTCCATAGCCATTCCAAGATATATTGCCATGCAACTTTCCACCGTTCCGTTTATTATGACACGCTCCATCATTGTCATATTTCTTTGCATGATCATGTAGTTGACATTGTATTTGTGGCAAAGACACCGTTCATAATTCTTTCATACATGTCACTCATGAGTCATGGCACATCCTGGTACACCGCCGGAGGCATTCATATAGAGTCATATTTTGTTCTAAGTATCGAGTTGTAATTCTTGAATTGTAAGTAAATAAAAGTGTGATGATCATCATTATTAGAGCATTGTCCCAGTGAGGAAAGGATGATGGAGACTATGATTCCCCCACAAGTCGGGATGAGACTCCAGACGAAAAAAAGAAGATAAAAAAGAGGCCAAAAAAGGAGAAGGCAAAGAAAAAACAAAAAAAATAAAAAAATGAGAGAAAAAGAGAGAAGGGACAATGCTACTATCCTTTTACCACACTTGTGCTTCAAAGTAGCACCATGATCTTCATGATAGAGAGTCTCCTATGTTGTTACTTTCATATACTAGTGGGAATCTTTCATTATAGAACTTGACTTGCATATTCCAATGATGGGCTTCCTCAAAATGCCCTAGGTCTTCGTGAGCAAGCGAGTTGGATGCACACCCACTTAGTTTCTTTTGTTGAGCTTTCATACACTTATAGCTCTAGTGCATCCATTGCATGGCAATCCCTACTTACTCACATTGATATCTATTGATGGGCATCTCCATAGCTCGTTGATACGCCTAGTTGATGTGAGACTATCTTCTCCTTTTTGTCTTCTCCACAACCACCATTCTATTCCACCTATAGTGCTATGTCCATGGCTCACACTCATGTATTGCGTGAAGATTGAAAAGGTTTGAGAACATCAAAAGTATGAAACAATTGCTTGGCTTGTCATCGGGGTTGTGTATGATTTAAATATTTTGTGTGGTGAAGATAGAGCATAGCCAGACTATATGATTTTGTAGGGATAACTTTCTTTGGCCATGTTATTTTGAGAAGACATGATTGCTTTGTTAGTATGCTTGAAGTATTATTGTTTTCGTGTCCATGTTAAACTTTTGTCTTGAATCTTATGGATCTGAACATTCATGCTACAATAAAGAGAATTACATGCATAAATATGTTAGGTAGCATTCCACATCAAAAATTCTGTTTTTATCATTTACCTACTTGAGGACGAGTAGGAATTAAGCTTGGGGATGCTGATACGTCTCCAAGGTATCTATAATTTTTGATTGTTCGATGCTATTATATTATCAACCTTGGATGTTTTATATGCATTTATATGCTATTTTATATGATTTTTGGGACTAACCTATTAACCTAGAGCCCAGTGCCAGTTTCTGTTTTTTCCTTGTTTTAGAGTATCGCAGAAAAGGAAAATCAAACAGAGTCCAATTGACCTAAAACTTCACAGAACTTATTTTTGGACCAGAAGAAGCCCACGAAGTATCGGAGATGGACCAGAAGAGTCCCGGGCTGCCCAGGAGGGTGGGGGGCGCGCCCCTGCCTCGTGGACTGCCCGGAGATCCACCGACGTACTTCTTCCTCCTATATATATCCATATACCCTAAAAACTTCAGGGAACAGAATAGTGATACGTCTCCAACGTATCTATAATTTTTGATTGCTCCATGCTATATTATCTTCTGTTTTGGACATTATTGGGCTTTATTATTCACTTTTATATTATTTTTGGGACTAACATATTAACCGGAGGCCCAGCCCAGAATTGATGTTTTTTTGCCTATTTCAGAGTTTCGTAGAAAAAGAATATCAAACAGAGTCCAAACAGAATGAAACCTTCGGGAACGTGATTTTCGGAACGAACATGATCCAGGAGACTTGGACCCAACGTCAAGCAACCAACAGGGAAGCCATGAGGTAGGGGGGCGATCCTACCCCCCCAGGCGCGCCCTCCACCCTTGTGGGCCCCTTGTTGCTCCACCGACGTACTCCTTCCTCCTACATATATCTACGTACCCCCAAACGATCAGATACGGAGCCAAAACCCTAATTCCACCGCCGTAACTTTCTGTATCCACGAGATTCCATCTTGGGGCTTGTTCCGGAGCTCCGCCGGAGGGGGCATCGATCACGGAGGGCTTCTACATCAACACCATAGCCTCTCCGATGATGTGTGAGTAGTTTACCTCAGACCTTCGATTCCATAGTTATTAGCTAGATGGCTTCTTCTCTCTTTTTGGATCTCAATACAATGTTCTCCCCCTCTCTCGTGGAGATCTATTCAATGTAATCTTCTTTTGGGGTGTGTTTGTTGAGACCGATGAATTGTGGGTTTATGATCAAGTTTATCTATGAACAATATTTGAATCTTCTCTGAATTCTTTTATGTATGATTGGTTATCTTTGCAAGTCTCTTTGAATTATCAGTTTGGTTTGGCCTACTAGATTGATCTTTCTTGCAATGGGAGAAGTGCTTAGCTTTGGGTTCAATCTTGCGGTGTCCTTTCCCATTGATAGTAGGGGCAGCAAGGCATGTACTGTATTGTTGCCATCGAGGATAACAAGATGGGGTTTTTATCATATTGCATGAATTTATCCCTCTACATCATGTCATTTTGCTTAAAGCGTTACTCTGTTCTTATGAACTTAATACTCTAGATGCATGCTAGATAGCGGTCGATGTGTGGAGTAATAGTAGTAGATGCAGGAAGGAGTCGGTCTACTTGTCTCGGACGTGATGCCTATATACATGATCATACCTAGATATTCTCATAACTATGCTCAATTCTGTCAATTGCTCAATAGTAATTTGTTCACCCACCGTAAAATACTTATGCTCTTGAGAGAAGCCACTAGTGAAACATATGGCCCCCGGGTCTATCTTCCATCATGTATTAATCTTCCAACACTTAGCTATTTTTATTGCCTTTTATTTTACTTTGCATCTTTATCATAAAAATACAAAAAAATATTATCTTATCATATCTATCAAATCTCACTCTCGTAAGTGACCTGTAGGGATTGACAACCCCTTATCGCGTTGGTTGCGAGGATTTATTTGTTTTGTGTAGGTGCGAGGGACTCGCGCGTAGCCTCCTACTGGATTGATACCTTGGTTCTCAAAAACTGAGGAAAATACTTACGCTACTTTGCTGCATCACCCTTTCCTCTTCAAGAGAAAACCAACGCAGTGCTCAAGAGGTAGCAAATAGATCGGGAGTTCCGCTGCCGCAAGCCTCTGTAGCCACCAAAAACCAACCAGGACCCTGTTCTGGCACCCTTCCGGAGAGGGGAACCCTCACCGGTGGCCATCTTCATCATCCCGGGGCTCTCCATGACGGGGAGGGAGTAGTTCACCCTTGGGGCAGAGGGTATGTACCAGTAGCTATGTGTTTGATCTCTCTCTCTCTCTCATGTTCTTGAGGTGAAACGATCTTGATGCATCGCGAGCTTTGCTATTATAGTTGGATCTTATGATGTTTCTCCCCCTCTACTCTCTTGTAACAGATTGAGTTTTCCCTTTGAAGTTATCTTATCGGATTGAGTCTTTAAGTATTTGAGAACACTTGATGTATGTCTTGCGTGGGATACCCATGGTGACAATGGGGTATTCTATTGATCCACTTGATGTATGTTTTGGTGATCAACTTGTGGGTTCCGCCCATGAACCTATGCATAGGGGTTGGCACACGTTTTCGACTTGACTCTCCGATAGAAACTTTGGGGCACTCTTTGAAGTACTTTGTGTTGGTTTGAATAGATGAATCTGAGATTGTGTGATGCATATCGTATAATCATACCCACGGATACTTGAGGTGACATTGGAGTATCTATGTGACATTAGGGTTTTGGTTGATTTGCGTCTTAAGGTGTTATTCTAGTACGGACTCTTGAATAGATTGATCAGAAAGGATACTTTGAGGTGGTTTCGTACCCTACCATAATATCTTCGTTTGTTCTCCGCTATTAGTGACTTTGGAGTGAGTCTTTGTTGCATGTTGAGGGATAGTTATATGATCCAATTATGTTATTATTGTTGAGAGAACTTGCACTAGTGAAAGTATGAACCCTAGGCCTTGTTTCAACGCATTGCAATACCGTTTACGCTCACTTTTATCATTAGTTACCTTGCTGTTTTTATATTTTCAGATTACAAAAACCTATATCTACCATCCATATTGCACTTGTAGCACCATCTCTTCGCCGAACTAGTGCACCTATACAATTTACCATCGTATTGGGTGTGTTGGGGACACAAGAGACTCTTTGTTATTTGGTTCCAGGGTTGCTTGAGAGAGACCATCTTCATCCTATGCCTCCCACGGATTGATAAACCTTAGGTCATCCACTTGAGGGAAATTTGCTACTGTCCTACAAACCTCTGCACTTGGAGGCCCAACAACGTCTACAAGAAGAAGGTTGTGTAGTAGACATCAGCGCCATCAAGGCTTAGTCCGAATTGGACTAGGGGGAGGGGCTGCGCCCCCTCCTTCCTTCTCTTCTCTTTTCCCTTTTCCTTCTCTCCTACTCCTACTATATGGAAGGGGGGGAATCCTACTCCTGGCGTGAGTAGGACTCCCCAGGGCGCGCCATAGTAGAGGGCCGACCCTCCTCCTCGTCCCTCCTTTATATACGGGGGCAGGGGGCACCCCATGGACACACAAGTTGATTGTTCCAAGCCGTGTGCGGTATCCCCTCCACCATAATCCACCTTGGTCATATCGTAGCGGTGCTTAGGTGAAGCCCTGCGTCGGTAGCATCATCATCACCATCATCACGCCGTCGTGATGACGGAACTCTCTCTTGAAGCTCTGCTGGATTGGAGTTCGTAGGACGTCACCGAGCTGAACATGTGCTGAACTCAGAGGTGCCGTACGTTCGGTACTTGGATCAGTCGGATCGTGAAGACGTACCACTACATCAACCGCGTTCTCATGACGCTTCCGCTTATGGTCTATGAGGGTACGTGGACGAAACTCTCCACTCTCGTTGCTATGCATCACCATGATCTTGCGTGTGCGTAGTGTTGGGGAATGTAGTAATTTCAAAAATTTCCTACGCACATGCAAGATCATGGTGATGCATAGCAATGAGAGGGGAGAGTGTTGTCCTTGTACCCTCGTAGACCGAAAGTGGAAGCGTTAGCACAACGCGGTTGATGTAGTCGTACGTCTTCACGATCCGACCGATCAAGTACCGAACGCACGGCACCTTCGAGTTTTGCACACGTTCAACTTGATGACGTCCCTCGAACTCCGATCCAGCCGAGTGTTGAGGGAGAGTTTCGTCAGCACGACGGCATGGTGACGATGATGATGTTCTACCGATGCAGGCTTCGCCTAAGCACCGCTACGATATGATCGAGGTGGATTATGGTGGAGGGGGGCACCGCACACGGCTAAGAGATCAAGAGATCAATTGTTGTCTCTATGGTGTGCCCCCTGGCCACGTATATAAAGGGGTGGAGGAGGGGAGGGGCCGACCCTCTCTATGGCGCGCCCTAGGGGAGTCCTACTCCCACCGGGAGTAGGATTCCCCCTTTCCTAGTAGAACTAGGATCCCTTCCAAGTAGTAGGAGTAGGAGAGAAGGAAAGGTAAGGGAAAAGGAGAAGGAAGGAAGGGGGCGCCCCCTCCCTAGTCCAATCCGGACCAGACCATGGGGAGGGGTGCGGCCACCCTTTGAGGCCTTTCTCTCCTTTCCCGTATGGCCCATTAAGGCCCAATATGAATTCCCGTAACTCCTCGGTACTCCCAAAAATACCCGAATCACTCAGAACCTTTCCGATGTCCGAATATAGTCATCCAATATATCGATCTTTACGTCTTGACCATTTCGAGACTCCTCGTCATGTCCCCGATCTCATCCGGGACTCCGAACTCCTTCGATACATCAAAACACATAAACTCATAATATAACCGTCATCGAACTTTAAGCGTGTGGACCCTACGGGTTCGAGAACTAGGTAGACATGACCGAGACACGTCTCCGGTCAATAACCAATAGCGGAACCTGGATGCTCATATTAGCTCCCACATATTCTACGAAGATCTTTATCGGTCAAACCGCATAACAACATACGTTGTTCCCTTTGTCATCGGTATGTTACTTGCCCGAGATTCGATCGTCGGTATCTCAATACTTAGTTCAATCTCGTTACCGGCAAGTCTCTTTACTCGTTCTGTAATACATCATCCCGCAACTAACTCATTAGCTGCAATGCTTGCAAGGCTTATAGTGATGTGCATTACCGAGTGGGCCCAAAGATACCTCTCTGACAATCGGAGTGACAAATCCTAATCTCGAAATACGCCAACCCAACTAGTACCTTCGGAGACACCTGTAGAGCACCTTTATAATCACCCAGTTACGTTGTGACGTTTGGTGGCACACAAAGTGTTCCTCCGGTAAACAGGAGTTGCATAATCTCATAGTCATAGGAACATGTATAAGTCATGAAGAAAGCAATAGCAACAAACTAAACGATCAAGTGCTAAGCTAACGGAATGGGTCAAGTCAATCACATCATTCTCCTAATGATGTGATCCCGTTAATCAAATGACAACTCATGTCTATGGTTAGGAAACATAACCATCTTTGATCAACGAGCTAGTCAAGTAGAGGCATACTAGTGACACTCTGTTTGTCTATGTATTCACACATGTATTATGTTTCCGGTTAATACAATTCTAGCATGAATAATAAACATTTATCATGATATAAGGAAATAAATAATAACTTTATTATTGCCTCTAGGGCATATTTCCTTCAGTCTCCCACTTGCACTAGAGTCAATAATCTAGTTCACATCGCCATGTGATTTAATACCAATAGTTCACATCACCATGTGATTAACATCCATAGTTCACATCGACATGTGACCAACACCCAAATGGTTTACTAGAGTCAATAATCTAGTTCACATCATTATGTGATTAACACCCAAAGAGTACTAAGGTGTGATCATGTTTTGCTTGTGAGAGAAGTTTAGTCAACGGGTCTGCCACATTCAGATCCGTAAGTATTTTGCAAATTTCTATGTCAACAATGCTCTGCACAGAGCTACTCTAGCTAATTGCTCCCACTTTCAATATGTACCCAGATTGAGATTTAGAGTCATCTGGATCTGTGTCAAAATTTGCATCGACGTAACCCTTTACGACGAACCTTTTTGTCACCTCCATAATCGAGAAACATATCCTTATTCCACTAAGGATAATTTTGACCGCTGTCGGGCTTTGAGTCATAGCATGGCATATTTTATAGAACCTATGGCCAAGGCATAGGGAATGACTTTCATTCTCTTTCTATTTTCTACCATGGTCGGGCTTTGAGTCTTACTCAGTTTCACACGTTGTAACACAAGCAAGAACTCTTTCTTTGACTGTTCCATTTTGAACTACTTCAAAATCTTGTCAAGGTATGTACTCATTGAAAAACTTATCAAGCGTCTTGATCTATCTCTATAGATCTTGATGCTCAATATGTAAGCAGCTCCACTGAGATCTTTCTTTGAAAAACTCCTTTCAAACACTCCTTTATGCTTTGCAGAATAATTCTACATTATCTCTGATCAACAATATGTCATTCACATATACTTATCAAAAATGTTGTAGTGCTCCCACTCACTTTCTTGTAAATATAGGCTTCACCGCAAGTCTGGATAAAACTATATGCTTTGATCAACTTAGTAAAGCGTACATTCCAACTCCAAGATGTTTGCACCAATCCATAGATGGATCGCTGGAGCTTGCATATTTTGTTAGCACCTTTAGGATTGACAAAACTTTCTTGTTGCATCATATACAACTCTTCTTTAATAAATCCATTAAGGAATGTAGTTTTGTTTATCCATTTGCCAAATTTCATAAAATGTGGCAATTGCTAACATGATTCGGACAGACTTAAGCATAGATACGAGTGAGAAACTCTCATCGTAGTCAACACCTTGAACTTGTCGAAAACCTTTTGCGACAATTCTAGCTTTGTAGATAGTAACACTACTATCAGCGTCCGTCTTCCTCTTGAAGATCCATTTAATCTCAATGGCTCGCCGATCTTTGGGCAAGTCAATCAAGTTCATACTTTGTTCTTATACATGGATCTCATCTCAGATTTCATGGCCTCAAGCCATTTCGCGGAGTCTGGGCTCATCATTGCTTCCTCATAGTTCGTAGGTTTGTCATGGTCAAGTAACATGACCTCCATAATAGGATTACCGTACCACTCTGGTGCGGATCTCACTCTGGTTGATCTACGAAGTCCTGTAGTAACTTGATCTGAAGTTTCATGATCATCATCATTAACTTCCTCTCTTGTTGGTGTAGGCATCACTTGAACTGATTTCTGTGATGAACTATTTTACAATTCGGGAGAAGGTACAATTACCTTATCAAGTTCCACTTTCCTCCCACTCACTTCTTTCGAGAGAAACTCCTTCTCTAGAAAGGATCCATTCTCAGCAACGAATATCTTGCCTTCGGATCTGTGATAGAAGGTGTACCCAACAGTTTATTTTGGGTATCCTATGAAGATTTACTTCTCTGATTTGGGTTCGAGCTTATCATGTTGAAACTTTTTCACATAAGCATCGCAGTCCCAAACTTTAAGAAACGACAGCTTAGGTTTCTCGCCAAACCACAGTTCATACGGTGTCATCTCCACGGATTTAGATGGTGCCCTATTTAACGTGAATGTAGTTGTCTCTAATGCATAACCCGAAAATGATAGTGGTAGATCGGTAAGAGACATCATAGATCGCACTATATCTAATAAAGTACGGTTATGACGTTCAGACACACCATTACACTTTGTTGTTCCAGGTGGCGTGAGTAGTGAAACTATTTCACATTGTTTTAACTGAAGGCCAAACTCGTTAACTCAAATATTTTACTTCTGCGATCATATCGTAGAAACTTTTATTTTCTTGTTACGATGATTCTCCACTTCACTCTGCAATACTTTGAACTTTTCAAATGTTTCAGACTTGTGTTTCATCAAGTAGATATACCCATATCTGCTCAAATCATCTGTGAAGGTCAGAAAATAATGATATCCGCCGCGAGCCTCAACACTCATCGGACCGCATACATCAGTATGTATTATTTCCAATAAGTCAATTGCTCGCTCCATTGTTCCGGAGAACGGAGTTTTAGTCATCTTGCCCATGAGGCATGGTTCGCAAGCATCAAGTGATTCATAATCAAGTGATTCCAAAATCCCATCAGCATGGAGTTTCTTCATGCGCTTTACACCAATATGACCTAAACGGCAGTGCCACAAATAAGTTGCACTATCATTATTAACTTTGCATATTTTGACTTTAATATTATGAATATGTGTATCACTACGATCGAGATCCAACAAACCATTTTCATTGGGTTTATGACCATAGAAGGTTTTATTCATGTAAATAGAACAACAATTATTCTCTTGTTTACATGAATAATTGTATTGCAATAAACATGATCCAATCATATTCATGCTCAATGCAAACACTAAATAACATTTATTTTAGGTTCAACACTAATCCTGAAAGTATAGGGAGTGTGCGATGATGATCATATCAATCTTGGAACCACTTCCAATACACACCGTCACTTCACCATTAACTAGTCTCTGTTCATTCTGCAACTTCCGTTTCGAGTTACTATTCTTAGCAACTGAACTAGTATCAAATACTGAGGGGTTGCTATAAACACTAGTAAAGTACACATCAATAACATGTATATCAAGTATACCTATATTCACTTTGCCATCCTCCTTATCCGCCAATTACTTGGGGTAGTTCTGCTTCCAGTGGCGAGTCCCTTTGCAGTAGAAGCACTCAGTTTCAGGCTTATGTCCTGACTTGGGTTTTTTTCACTTGAGCAGCAACTTGCTTGCCGTTCTTCTTGAAGTTCCCCTTTCTTCCCTTTGTCCCTTTACTTGAAACTAGTGGTCTCGTCAACCATCAACACTTGATGTTTTTCTTGATTTCGACCTTTGTCGATTTCAGCATCACGAAGAGCTTGGGAATTGTTTCTGTTATCCCTTGCATATTATAGTTCATCACGAAGTTCTACTAACTTGGTGATGGTGACTAGAGAATTCTGTCAATCACTATCTTATCTGGAAGATTAACTCCCACTTGATTCAAGCGATTGTAGTACCCAGACAATCTGAGCACATGCTCACTGCTTGAGCTATTCTCCTCCATTTTTTAGCTATAGAACTTTTTGGAGACTTCATATCTCTCAACTCGGGTATTTGCTTGAAATATTAACTTGAACTCCTGGAACATCTCATATGGTCCATGACGTTCAAAACGTCTTTGAAGTCCCGATTCTAAGCCGTTTAAGCATGGTGCACTAAACTATCAAGTAGTCATCATATTGAGCTAGCCAAACATTCATAACATCTGCATCTGCTCCTGCAATAGGTTTGTCACCTAGCGGTGCATCAAGGACATAATTCTTCTGTGCAGCAATGAGGATAAACCTCAGATCATGGATCCAATCCGCATCATTGCTACTAACATATTTCAACTTAGTTTTCTCTAGGAACATATCAAAAATAAAACAGGGGAGCTAAACGCAAGCTATTGATCTCAAACATAGATATGCTAATACTACCAGGACTAAGTTCATGATAAATTTAAGTTCAATTAATCATATTACTTAAGAACTCCCACTTAGATAGACATCCCTCTAATCCTCTAAGTGATCATGTGATCCATATCAACTAAACCATGTCCGGTCATCACGTGAGATGGAGTAGTTTCAATGGTGAACATCACTATGTTGACCATATCTACTATATGATTCATGCTCGACCTTTCGGTCTCAGTGTTCCGAGGCCATATCTGTTATATGCTAGGCTCGTCAAGTTTAACCTGAGTATTCCACGTGTGCGACTATTTTGCACCTGTTGTATTTGAACGTAGAGCCTATCATACCCGATCATCACGTGGTGTCTCAGCACGAAGAACTTTCGCAACGGTGCATACTCAGGGAGAACACTTGTACCTAGATAATTAGTGAGAGATCATCTTATAAAGCTACCGTCGAACTAAGCAAAATAAGATGTATAAAAGATAAACATCACATGCAATCAAAATATGTGACATGATATGGCCATCATCATCTTGTGCCTTTGATCTCCATCTCCAAAGCATCGTCATGATTTCCATCATCACCGGCATGACACCATGATCTCCATCATCTTGATCTATATCAATGTGTCGTCACATGGTCGTCTCGCCAACTCTTGCTCTTGCAACTATTGCTATCGCATAGCGATAAAGTAAAGCAATTATTTGGCGCTTGCATCTTATGCAATAAAGAGACAACCATAAGGCTTCTTCCAGTTGCCGATAACTTCAACAAAACATGATCATCTTATACAACAACTTATATCTCATCACGTCTTGACCATATCACATCACAACATGCCCTGCAAAAACAAGTTAGACGTCCTCTACTTTGTTGTTGCAAGTTTTACGTGGCTGCAACAGGCTGAGCAAGAACCGTTCTAACCTACGCATCAAAACCACAACGATAGTTTGTCAAGTTGGTGCTGTTTTAACCTTCGCAAGGACCGGGCGTAGCCACACTCGGTTCAACTAAAGTTGGAGAAACTGACACCCGCCAGCCACCTGTGTGCAAAGCACGTCGGTAGAACCAGTCTCGCGTAAGCATACGCGTAATGTCGGTCCGGGCCGCTTCATCCAACAATACCGCCGAACCAAAGTGTGACATGCTGGTAAGCAGTATGACTTATATCGCCCACAACTCACTTGTGTTCTACTCGTGCACATAACATCAACGCATAAAACCAGGCTCGGATGCCACTGCTGGGGAATGTAGTAATTTCAAAAATTTCCTACGCACATGCAAGATCATGGTGATGCATAGCAACAAGAGGGGAGAGTGTTGTCCATGTACCCTCGTAGACCGAAAGCGGAAGCGTTAGCACAACGCGGTTGATGTAGTCGTACGTCTTCACGATCCGACCGATCAAGTACCGAACGCACAGCACCTCCGAGTTCTGCACACGTTCAACTCGATGACGTCCCTCGAACTCCGATCCAGCCGAGTGTTGAGGGAGAGTTTCGCCAGCACGACGGCATGGTGACGATGATGATGTTCTACCGACGCAGGGCTTCGCCTAAGCACCGCTACGATATGATCGAGGTGGATTATGGTGGGGGGGGGGGCACCGCACACGGCTAAGAGATCAAGAGATCAATTGTTGTCTCTATGGGGTGCCCCCTGGCCACATATATAAAGGAGTGGAGGAGGGGAGGGGTCGGCCCTCTCTATGGCGCGCCCTAGGGGAGTCCTACTCCCACCGGGAGTAGGATTCCCCCTTTCCTAGTAGAACTCGGATCCTTTCCAAGTAGTAGGAGTAGGAGAGAAGGAAAGGGAAGGGAAAAGGAGAAGGAAGGAAGGGGGCGCCCCCCCCCTCCCTAGTCCAATTCGGACCAGCCCATGGGGAGGGGTGCGGCCACCCTTTGAGGCCTTTCTCTCCTTTCCCGTATGGCCCATTAAGGCCCAATACGAATTCCCGTAACTCCCTGGTACTCCCGAAAATACCCGAATCAGTCGGAACCTTTCCGATGTCCGAATATAGTCGTCCAATATATCGATCTTTACGTCTCGACCATTTCGAGACTCCTCGTCATGTCCCCAATCTCATCCGGGACTCCGAACTCCTTCGGTACATCAAAATGCATAAACTCATAATATAACCGTCATCGAACTTTAAGCATGCGGACCCTACGGGTTCGAGAACTATGTAGACATGACCGAGACACGTCTCCGATCAATAACCAATAGCGGAACCTGGATGCTCATATTGACTCCCACATATTCTACGAAGATCTTTATCGGTCAAACCGCATAACCATATACGTTGTTCCCTTTGTCATCGGTATGCTACTTGCCCGAGATTCGATCATCGGTATCTCAATACCTAGTTCAATACCGTTACCGGCAAGTCTCTTTACTTGTTCTGTAATACATCATCCCGCAACTAACTCATTAGCTGCAATGCTTGCAAGGCTTATAGTGATGTGCATTACCGAGTGGGCCCAGAGATACCTCTCCGACAATCGGAGTGACAAATCCTAATCTCGAAATACGCCGACCCAACAAGTACCTTCGGAGACACCTGTAGAGCACCTTTATAATCACCCAGTTACGTTGTGACGTTTGGTGGCACACAAAGTGTTCCTCTGGTAAATGGGAGTTGCATAATCTCATAGTCATAGGAACATGTATAAGTCATGAAGAAAGCAATAGAAACAAACTAAATGATCAAGTGATAAGCTAACGGAATGGGTCAAGTCAATCACATCATTCTCCTAATGATGTGATCCCATTAATGAAATGACAACTCATGTCTATGGTTAGGAAACATAACCATCTTTGATCAACGAGCTAGTCAAGTAGAGGCATACTAGTGACACTCTGTTTGTCTATGTATTCACACATGTATTATGTTTCAGGTTAATACAATTCTAGCATGAATAATAAACATTTATAATGATATAAGGAAATAAATAATAACTTTATTATTGCCTCTAGGGCATATTTCCTTCACGTAGGATTTTTTTTGAAATTATTGCGTTCCCCAACAGTGGCATCTGAGTCAGGTCTGTGCGTAGATGTTATATGTATGAGTAGAACACAAAGGAGTTGTGGGCGTGGGTATATACATATTGCTTGCCGTCACTAGTTGATTCTTGATTCAGCGGCATTGTTGGATGAAGCGGCCCAGACTGACATTACGCGTTCGCTTACGCGAGACTGGTTCTACCGACGTGCTTCGCACACAGGTGGCTAGTGGGTGTCTGTTTCTCTAGCTTTAGTTGAATCGCATTCAATGAACAGGGTTCTTTTTGAAGATCAAAAAGAAATCACTATACTGCGTTGTGGTTTTTGATGCGTAGGTAAGAACGGTTCTTTCTCAGCCCGTAGCATCCACGTAAAACTTGCAACAACAAAGTAGAGGACTTTAACTTGTTTCTGCAGGGCATGCTGTGATGTGATATGGTCAAGACGTGATGAGATATAAATTATTGTATGAGATGATCATGTTTTGTTGAAGTTATCGGCGACTGGCAGAAGCCTTATGGTTGTCTCTTTATTGCATAAGATGCAAGAGGCAAATAATTGCTTTACTTTATCGCTATGCGATAGCAATAGTTGGTGAGACGACCATGTGATGACACGTTGATAGAGATCAAGATGATGGAGATCATGGTGTCATGCCAGTGACGATAGAGATCATGAAGGTACTTTGGAGATGGAGATCAAAGGCGCAAGATGATCATGGCCATATCATGTCACATATTTTGATTACATGTGATGTTTATCCTTTATGCGTCTTATTTTGCTTAGTTCGGCGGTAGCATTATAAGATGATCTCTCACTAAATTTCAAGGTACAAGTGTTCTCCCTGAGTATGCACCGTTGCCAAAGTTCGTCGTGCTGAGACACCACGTGATGATCGGGTGTGATAAGCTCTACGTTCACATACAACGGGTGCAAGCCAGTTTTGCACATGCAGAAATACTCGGGTTAAACTTGACGAGCCTAGCATATGCAGATATGGCCTCGGAACACTGGAGACCGAAAGGTCGAGCGTGAATCATATAGTAGATTTGATCAATATAGTGATGTTTACCATTGAAAACTACTCCATCTCACGTGATGATCGGACATGGTTTAGTTGATTTGGATCACGTGATCATTTAGATGACTAGAGGGACACTACAAAAAAAATACACTTCCATGATGATACGTGTTTGTCACAGTAGGTCGCTTTTTTTGTCATGCATGTACATCCATGACAAATTTATGACAGAATCAAGATAGTCATACATGTGTTGCCGTAGAAGTGTTCCATGACATTACCAAAATTATCATCACGGAAGTGTCCACTTCCATGACGATAAACCGCGCGTCACAAAAGTGCTTTCGTCAAGGGTGACCGACACGTGGCATCCACCATAAGGGAAGGTCGTTAAGCTATCGGGTCGGGTTTTGGATCCGATAACCCGTTAACAGCCCGACCAATGGGGATTTTCCATGTGTAAAATCATCATTGGCTAGAGGAAACACGTGTCGGCTCATCGTCGGGACAGATGTCATCCACTCACTGGACAAAAGGCGTCTATGATACGTCGACACGTGGCATGGCCCAACAAGTTTAAATGGGCTGGCCCAACTAAAGGCCCACAAGATTTTGCGGACCATAATGGGCCGGCCCGGCTAAAGGCCCACGAGATTTTGCGGACCCTAATGGGCTAGCCCAGCTAAAGGCCCACAAGATTTCATGGGCCATAATGGGTCGGCCCAGGTAAAGGCCCACAAGATTTTTGTGTGACATAATAGGCCGGCCCAAGTAAAGGCCCAAAAAATTCTTGCGGATCATAATGGGCCGGCCCAGCTAAAGGCCCACGAGATTTCGCCGACATTAATGGGCCGGCCCAGCTGTAGGCCCACAAGATTTTGAGGACCCTAGTAGGCTGGCCCGTTAACTGGCTGCCATGTTTTGGGCCAAATGCCGGCCCATATTTGATCCAGTCTATTAATGGCCTGCCACGCTCCGGGCCTAACAGTGGCCCATATGAGATCCGGCCCGTTAAAAGCCTACCATGTTCTGGGCCAAATTACGGCCCAGATCAGGTCCGACCCTTTAAGAGGTTTTGGGCCTAATTATGGCCATATCTGATTCGGCCCGTCAACTGGATACTATGCTTTTGGGCCCACTTGCTAAAGGCCCACTTAGTAATTCGGCCTGATATTAGTTTTGGCCTGTTAAGGGCCCGTTTAACATTTCGGCCCTATATTAATTTCAGCCTGTTGAAAGCTCATCATATAGTTGGGCCTAACTACGGCCCGGTTTGCATCCGGCCCGCTCGTAGCCGATATCTAATTGGGCCAAACAAGGACCGAGACAATTTTTCGGCCTGTTAAAAGCCCGTGATTTGATTCGCACAAACATGGGTCGGGGTTCATTTCGGGCTGCTGCCGGCCCGTGAGCTGATCAGCACGTTTCAGGCCCAACCTACATTGTGATTGCATGACGGCCCGATTATGTACCGTAATTTTACAGTTTGGCCGGTTTACTGCGAAGACAGGATATATATACAGTAAAATAACTGCAGCATCGTGAATAAGAAAAAACCTATACTATACAATAAAGAAATTACGGCATATTACATCCACTGGGCATCAAAGTTCACCACTATGATAATAAAGCACAAGCAGACAGCAGATTACATACACTGGGCATCAAAGATCGCCACCAGTGCAAATAAACACGCCGACAAAATAATATACAAAACCGACATCACTTCAATAGAGTTCAAGAAAGGTTAGCCCTGCTGGGGAGCTGCAGCGCAAGCAACCGAGCAAGATGATGAGACTGCGCTTGTTCAACACTTATATCTTCCTCACTCTAAAAGATAAACAAGTAGACAGATGACAGGTTTTGCACATAAAAGTATCAGTGCTGACAATTCATCACATTTCTTACTGACGAATAAAGTGACATAGTTTAAATTTGCATTAACACAATATGGCATTGTTCAGGTCAAGACATGGTAGGAAATGACATTGTGAAGGAGTTGGCAGCTTCAGGACACCACTGGATTACAGATCAAGAACTCATAAGTATCAATGGTTAGTGTGCTGTCAATTTATACCATTTCAGATTGGCAAGTAAATAAACGGTTTAAATAATAGTAGAATGATATGACATTTTTCATAGTTAAGACATTGCAGAATATGACATTGTGCTGTAGTGGGTAGGTTCACCACACCACTGGATTACAGATGAAGAACAGAAGCATACATGCAGTGCAAAAGAAGATCACTTGCTCTGTATAGTTTAATTTACATGGTATGAAGAAGGAACTTGGTTGTACAACTAAAAACTTAAATTGAGAAAGGATGAACTTTTGTTTATGAACTACATATAATAAACTTTAAACAAGCAATTTGATGCAAACACCAAAAATAAACAGCTGTTGTAGTCATGCCTAACCAAATATATACAACAAAGTTTGAAGGCTTGAGATGGACAAACTTACATTATTGGTGAAGACAGGCTCTATAAAGGCCTTATCCATGCTGATGGGGGGGGCAATTCAAGAAGTTTACCACAGAATCTTCTTCAAAAGCATTGCCTTTATTCTAAATTTTGTTAAGAGTAAATATAGATGTGATAATATACGAAAAAATGGAGAATATTTAAGAGAAGATGAAGAGTGATGCTACATAACCAAGTAGCTATAAATGTAAGTGCAGCGATACAGGCAAAAGGTACAGCCAAGAGCAATGCACAGCTAAACTTCTTCAGTACCAACCTTATGGTAAGAGTAAATATAGATCTGATGTGTAGAAAATGGAGGGCAAAGGAAAATAAGCTGCAGAGTGATGGTACATGAACAACTACCTATCATTATAAGTACACTGATAAAGGATAGCATGTACTTACAAGAACAATGCAGAGCTAAAAAAACATTGGCATTGGATATATTCTACACTAATGTAACCATTCATACAGATCAGATAATTTGGAGCGAACAATTGATAAGCAAGCTATCATGCATACTGCTGTCACATAATGAACCAGGTATGTATGCAAGTACAGTGATACAGGACAACAGGTACTAACAAGAGCAAAGCAGCGGGCAGCATATTTGCGATATCCTATCGTTCTTGTCAAACCGGAATTCTTCTTCGAGTAGATTTCCTGCAAAAAAGATCCGTAAGGCACATGCTGAAAAGTAGAAGTTCAAATTGTCATGCGATTTCATAGACAGTACCTCATCCTGGGAACGAGACCAGTGCATAATAAGGTTTTTCCATTCAATGTCTTCTAAATTTAGCACAGGAGACTTCACCGGAAATTCGTTTATAGACTTGCCATCAAAGTGTGATTTCCTCAGGTAACACCGATACTGCTGCAATGCTTCCTTGAAAATCACAAGCAAGCTTTGCTCGTCATGACTATCCAGATTGACCCTCGCCTAGTTACAACAATGTAATGTAAATCATTGATGTGTTCAATCAGCAGAAAATAGGAAAATAATAACCATGAATAATGGCACTTACACGTAAGTTGGACAGGAAGATGTGAAAATGGTGTTTGTCTTCACAATAATCTTCCCATGATGGGAATATATGCACGTAGTCCCTAACAACATTGAAAGCATTGTCTTTTAAACTGGAAATAAATGGAATGGGGTTCCAATCTGCAGGAATTGGCCGTCTCTGCAGTTGGGATAGGTCTTCGGCCGGTGGACTTGCTGTAATTTTTGCTGGAGTGGGATTTTTCTGTGGTACAGCTGGTGCTATGGCAAATAAAATCGGTATACCTTTTGCTGGAGTGCAGGTCCTGTGTGGTGGGGCTAGTGGTGTGGCCAGTGAAGTATGGGTACAGTCTGCTGGAGTCGGTCCTATATTTCGTGTCACTGGTTGTACAGCCAATATAAGTGGGATGCTGTCTGATTTCTCCGGCACCACCACGTTTTTCAAGGACTTTGCTGGTGCTCCTTCAGGTTCGGCAATCACCCTCTTCCTTTTTTATGTCTGATGCACAAGAACAGCATTTGAGTGGAAAAACATGGTATGATGACAGATGGAATATGTATTGATAATGGATGGGCATGGCATCTCGACATATATGATGAGTACACTAAGCATATGGCGGTGCAACAAAGTAGAAGAAATGCAAGACAACATATGCAAGATACGCGCAATCAATAAAACCTTGCCAAATTAGAACGGGCACCTTGATGGGTGAACAGGACAGGCCATCTGCCTTTGACTCCTCGAGGTTAGAATAGTCATTAGGATGATATTTTGAACAAGAATCAACAGGTGGGGAGCGCACGAGTTTCATTGCTTCCAGAATGGCACTCAATGCCTTGCTGCCAATTTTGTAAGTCATTGCAGTGTTCCACAATATTCTTCTGATGCGCGGATTCTGATATTCACTGTAATTGCGTATAATATCTGAGAACCATGAAAACATAAATAGTTGTGAGATTATCTTTGTAATGCAGATGATATTCTAATATAGGGGCGCCCCTGTAAACACTTGTGTGCTATCACTGGATTCTGATGAGAGAGCTCATGTGTGATGTAATATGGTGCGTGCATTTATATAATCTGGCACAAGTACACAAAAAGTAGGCTCCAGAAGTAAGGATAGCTGGAAGATGATATGTTCATAATATACTGTATAGAGAGTTTATTGCCAAACCATGATAACAAGAGCACACAGCAACTAGGCAGATCATAGTGTACATAACAGGGGTACACCATAACCAGGATATATAAATCGGGAAAGTGGAACTGGCTGGAAATTACGGTGTTGTATTGCCGCTAGTAATTGAAAGCCTATCGATCACGTACAGGCCAGCTCTATCAGCTGTTGACTGCAGATGTCCCTGCTCCCCTTCCTGACAAGGAACATACTGTGCTTCCCATACAGAACACCGCATGGGCCGCCGGCCGAACCACCGTCCCCACCGCCTGTGTTCCTCCGCCACCCCCCCCCCCCCCCCCCCCCGCCGTCGAGTTTTCTTCGTTCGACGAGGCCCCACCACCGCCCCCACAACCACCGTCCCCACCCGAGCCCCTTCGATCGCACCAGCGAACTCCGGCGAGCTCTGAAAAATTGACTGACCCAATTTTGAAATTTAGTCTACTGTGATTTAACTAGTGTGGAATATAAAAGGGGAAAACCATAAGCATTGCGAGTATGGTGTTGAGCGTGCCATGGCGGATCTGAAGGTGCAAACCGGACAAAGGCAACTTCGCAACCAAGACAAGAAATCAGAGTAAAGCAGTTGCGATCTATTTTCTTGCTGCGATAAATAAGTTGAGCAGATACGAAAGAGTACCGCCTCTGGTGCGGCACCATGTACGCATCTGCTGAGAATTAGACGGTGCTGCGGTAGTGATGGCTGTCGGCGGCGTGGAAGCAGATCTAGGAGGGTAGACGGTGGAGGCGGGGCGCGGTCAACGAGACGGTCGTAGGAGTGGCGCCGGCAAGGTGGACGATGGCAGGGATGAAGCGAGAGGACGGGATGCAAGGATCCCGGTCCGAAGCCGTGGATGAGAGAGGTCGATCTCTTGTAATGGATGGCGGAGTCGGGGTATTAGCTCCGGCATGGTGGAGGACGACGGCGGTGGATGGGGTGGCGGACGGCGGCGGACAGAGGAGGGTGGGGTGGAGAGGGTGTTTTGGCGCCCACGGAGTACGAATGGGGAAAAGGGAGGTAGAGAGGAAGGGGGAACCATGTATTCAGGCCGCGCTTGTCTCAAATGCGAGGAAATTTACAAACTTAGCCCCCGTTTCAAATTTCTACTACATCACAGCAACACTAGTCGGTTGGGGATAGGACGGTAATCTCGCATACACCGAAATTTGCCGACGAGAGTTTGTTTTTGGCGCCCACTGTGTACGAATATGAATCGGGGAGGGAGTCGATTTCGGCCGAGGACACACTGTGTTTTGGCGCCCACCATGTATGAATCCGGATGAGAGGCAGTTACGTCACGTTTGGGTGAAATTACAAACCTACCCCTATCGAAACCTATAGAAATCCATCATATAGGCTTTGCGTGGCAGGGATAGGCAGTAGTGATTTCCATCTCGCAGATTTTGGTTTCGGGCGGTTACTGCGACTTTCCCCGCTTCGTTCAAATTTTGCAGAGTGCACGTTTACCATTCCAACTCAATTCGAATCCTATTTGTATTCTATTTTTTTCGGGCGAGATCCATTTTCAATTGAAATTACATTCTATATACATCATTTTTATATATACTTTCAAAAGCACAACAAAGAATTCTGCTCCTTTATATGTATAATATGATTTACAAATACAAAGATATCAAAATCTTAAAGTTGAATTCAAAAAAATTTAACCAAATTATGTTCTACTAAAATGTAGGGATCAGTAATATCTACATATTAAATAACATAGATGTGCGTGAATTCATATGAGTATGCATGTTTGATAGATCAATTTTGGTTCGAGTATGGATTACATGTATCATCATCTCGAATTCAAATATTTGAATCCCTTTTTTGTTCACTCCTTTCACGCCCATCTCTCTCGCATGCATGCTCCTTCAGGTAGCTATCACTCTCTTTTCTCCAGCTCACCCGCACGCTCACTTCATGTTGCTCCTATCCTCGCAAACATGGTCTCTCGACGTCTCCCTTGAGAAGTGTCACACTCTCCCTATCATTATAAATTACACATTTTTCATTATCTCTCACGTCTCTACTGTTCTCTGGTATCACTCGGTACCTAAGCTTTCTTTTTCACCGCCAAACACACAGTCTCCACTCGTCTTTCACTTTGTCTTTCTCTCTATGGGATTCTCTCACACACCCTATATGTCTCTACATATGACTCATACCACTAAAATTACTCTCTCTATCTCTCCTGTAGACACAACATTTGTTGCGGTCTCCTTTTCTTCTCCATCCCAGACTGACATTATTCATTTGTTTACCAATCAGACAACCCCGACTACCGTCTCCTCTCTCTCTCACATAGACACACACGCACAACTCCTGCTTCCACTCCCCTTCCCGACTACCGTCTCTCTCTCACACACACAAAACTCTCGCTTTCGCACCCCGACTCGTATTTCTCTCACAAACATTTATCGACTAGCTAGCCTCTAGATAGGTTTATACACCCGCACACTCGTGCTTCCACCGTCGCATACATGTCTCTCTCCCGCTCCTTGTATCTATGTAGATTTTTCTTCCCTTCTTGAGACACGCCCTCTCGATCGTGCACACACACACTATCGCCTCATTTTAAGCTGATACCTATCGCACACACACTCCTTATGTCTTTGTCACACATGCACTCCGTCCTCCTCCACTCGCCCTCTCTCTCACGCACACATGGGCTTTTTGCAACAACTAGCAAGATGCCCATGCGTTGCATGGAACATCAAGATGCATTTGTATGAGTAGTTTATCTTGTGGGGGGAAAGGATGAACGAGGGAAGGCCTTATTTGCAAATGTGGAGAGGGGTGTGGGTATCTTTTTGCAAAATTGCCATAGTTTCCTTCCTATCCGTCAGATATAGATCGGACGGCCTATATTGCAGGATGGCAGGCACACGATCATCACCGACAATGCTTATTATAAGAGTAGGGATAAAAATAGAGTTGGTGATGATGGTGGGCCTGCCATCCTGCAATGTAGGTCGTCTGATTTATATCTGACGGATAGGAAGGAAAATATGGCAATTTACCCGCACTCTTCACCACATTTGCAGATAAGGCCTTCCCTCGTTCATCCTTTTCTCCCACAAGATCTTGATGTTGCGTGCAACGCACGGGCATCTTGCTAGTAAGAGTAGAAATTAGACATATACCACTTCTCGAATCTTGAAACCAACAACATTCCTCCCTTATCTCATCAAAACCGCCAAAGGAATATATTTTGAGTGAAACATAACATATTTTTAGTGATATACGTATTTCAAAGCAAGACTTTTTTCTATCAAATCGGTGAATATGTATTAATCTAATGGCGGAGACAGACCTGGGGCAGCTAGGGCTATAGCCCTAGGCCTAGAAACAACTTCCTTTGTAATTTCTTCATGCAAAGCATAGAAAATCATAGAAGTGTATCACTCAACATAGCACAGCCCCAGGCGTAGTCTGCATCTAGCTCCGCCACTGTAATTAATCTACTTTGATCGTGTGGCAATGCATTGGCACATTGCTAGTAGTTATTATAATTTTTTGGACACCAGACAAACGGTGGAGTACATATACAAAGAGAAGAGGCGCACGCACGCAGTCGGCCTCTCGCTGTCTCGCACACATGAGTGTTACGTAAAGGCGACGTTAACAAATAAACCCTAAAACCCTAGGGGCACGATTGCTGCATTCGCGGGTACCAGGTATGTGGTGGAGCACCTTTGTAGGAATAGTCAGCTCGCGTGATAATTTGATCCATAGGGGTTGATGGTCGGGACCACAGGTGAACGACTTGGAGCGCGGTGGCTCGCCAGTTGCCACAGATCGAGTAACCACATTTAAAATATCGTTTTTAGAGGGGTTAAGAGTTCCGATTTTCAATGGCGCATTATAAGTAGTAAGTAGTTTTTAGAACGATTGGTATGGAGCGAAAATGGAATTCATAGTACTACGTACCTCCTTGGCGTATGGTTGTATGGTTTGTTTTTTTTGCGATGGAGGTTGTATGGGTTTATGTTGCGAGATGTTGAACCTGGTAGTTCTAGGGCAAATAAAATGGTTAGATTTACATGCTGGTTTTCTTTAGTGAAAATAGGAAGGGGAAACCCTTCTTCGATTAAAAAAAACTACTACCTCCATTCTGGTTTACTAGTCCCCATCGTACTTTGGGTCAAAGTTTGTCCACAAACTTTACTTGTAAAATGTGAATGGAAAACGAGATTTTGTTATACCCAAACAAAAAAGGACTGGAGGGAGTGATTGCTCTGACACGGATGCGACCTCTCATAGTGCAGGCATTGAACCGGTATAGCTTCTGCCTGTTCGCACGCCATGCCGGCGCGTGGATGTAACTTCACTTAATTCTGTCAAACATCGCGCCTCCCACGACCTTCGTCTCCCTCGCGCGGTCGCGCCCTTTGAGACTTCGACCGGCTATAAATGAGCAATTTTTTGCCTTTTTTTAGACAAGCAATTTTTTTGCCTACTCCGCATGCATGATACTCCCTCTGGTCCTTTTTACTCCCGTCAACCGTTTGCAAAGTGTTTGACCAAATTTATACTTTTTTGAACACCACCTTATATTAATTAACCAGCCACACCAGTACACTCATTCGATACAATATTCACCACACAGGGCGGTACATTATTTACAAGAATACCATCTAATCTATTGTCAAAGCTATACTTAGCGATTAAGTGTGCCACCTTATTGGCCGAACGGCTAATCTTTGACAATTAAAGATTGTTGATCAACTTCGAGATGCTCAACGCTTTCATCTTCAGGTCACGCATAGCAGACCTGGCAACGCTTTGACAGGCATCAATGAAATCCCACGACCAAATTTATACTAAAAATATCAATATCTACAATACTCCCAAAACACTTAGGCGCGGTGCATTAACTTCTACCTCGTTTCTTGTTTCTTGACATATCAACCAATAGGAGATGTGGGTGTGCATGCTCTTAATGACTTGAGACTACCAAACACGACATGCAGTGGTTAGTTCATTGCATGCAATGCTATTAATTAGCAAATAAACATTAAGATATCTCGTTTTCCCCTCCTCCTTGGTCACAGTGCACAATCTAAGATGACTTGCTCACCTAGATGGAGGGAGTACTGATTATAATGAGTATAAGAACTACGTTTTATAATGAGTATAAAAATATTGATTTGACATTGTGAATGTTGACACATTATGGAATAGTTTTTGAAGTCTGCAAAAGTACTCAACTAGTGCTGTCGTTCTCCACAAAAAAATGTGTTTACCAATGCATGCATGAACACTAGTTACTCTAACCCCCCTCTCTTCTTTAATTCTTTGAAACATCAACATGTTTGCTATTCCCGTGTGCATGATACCAGCTAAGATACCACCATTATATCCAGCCTTAATCATCGCATGCAATAATTTAGTGCACCTTCAAATATGAACATGTGTGGGGCGTGTTTGTTTTTAATGACTTCAGACTATACCTAGCCCGGCATGCAAGATGACTTATTATGCACCGTTCCCCATACTTGGAGGAAGCCCGTTCGTCTCCAAATCTTTTCATCTCCATGTGTGGAAACAATATGCCTGCCAAACTCTCCTTCTCCCTCCGGCGGTCCCACCACTCCACCCCGTGTGAAAAAATCTGCATGCATGACTCCCCTCCCCCCACGCTCGTCCAATCTGTTGTGACCAGCAATATTTCCACCCCTTCGCTCCCCCGTAATTTAATCCAACAAATATGCCCACGTAGTTGTTACTTAACTACAGGTGCATTCGGTCACTGACATATGGGCCCAATAGGGGTCTGGCCACATGTCAGTGACGCAACTGGACCGGCAGTTAAGTCAGTGCAGCTTAGTCCATATCTTACGTAGGTGTGCCATTGCTTGCTATAAATACTGCGCCTCCCACGACATCGCTATCTCCTCCCCCTCACGTTCACGTTCATCGCTATCTCCTCCCCCTCCCTCTCACGTCGACCACCATGGCATCGCCCCTCCCAAGCCCTAGGAGCCCCTCGCTGCACCACACGGACGGTCACCCGTCGATGTTCCGTTCCTCGCCGCCACTAGTTGAGGAGGATGCGTCGGTGTTCCGCTCCTCGCCGCTACGCGACGCGTCGCCGTTCCGTTCCTCGCCGCCACTAGTCGAGGAGGACGCGTCGGCGTTCCGCTCCTCGTCGCGATGCGTAGAGGTGGACGCGTCGGTGTTCCCAATCTCGCCAGCACGCGTGCCGGAGCACGCGTCGGCTCCCCGCTACGAGGACAATGTCGCACCGCCCGCTGAGCCCCCCAGCCTTGAGGAGCTTGGGAAACAAATGGATGTCGCCTTGTGGGAGGCTTTGCCTCCAACAGAGCGCGCCAAAATAGAAGCGGAGAAGAAGGCCGAGGAAGAGAAGCGCATCGCGGAACAAGCTGCCTGGGAGGCCTATGTCGCGTCTGAGAGAGTCAGGCAATTGGCTCTTTGGCAGAAGGCTCGTGCGAGGGCCGTGAGGGTGGCGGAGGACGCCCGTGCCGACGCCCTGAGTGCAGTCGGGCCCAAGCACCTCATCTACGCTTGGCGGTACGTGGACCGGGTGCACGCTTCCAGCGAGGAGGAGTACCTGTTGGCACCAGATCACCACACCGGTGAGATCGCGCTCGCCCGCCGGCAAGTCGCCAATCAGCACCTCACGAGTTGCGAGGCTGAGGAAGAGGCGTTGTGTCGGCACGCTGGGAAATGGCCGCGCACCAAGGCACTCGTGGCGCGCAGCAAGCGCTCCTGCGAGCGTCGTGGCTTTTAGGAGGAGTATAATTTTTGTTTCGTAAGGCGATCTCACTAGTTTTGGGACGCAAATGATAAATCCCGAACGTTCAGGAATTTTTAGCGTCCTTAATTAAGTATGTAAAAGGGAAAGTTTGGAAACCTTGTGTATTCGTACGCATTTTGCAAGTATGTGCATATAGCACAAACTTTACTATATACTATCGCACTACACGTCTCTCTCGATATATGCTTGCAGACTGTGCTACTCCCTCCGTCCAGGTCAATAAGTCATCTTCGGTTGTGCACCGTGACCAAGAAGGAGGGAAGACTTATACACCTAGACGGAGGGAGTACTACTATTACTTATGTACGTGCAAATGCACGTTTTAACATTTACGATGCGGTTTTTGTAAAAGTAGAAAAACATCACTAGTCAAGCTTGTGAAACGATTCAATGCAAAACAAATGCAAAAATGCTCGTTTGATTGTTTAATTTTAGCTTCCTTCTCTGTGGTTATTTCTCTGTCGTACTTTGTACGGAGTATCTCACTGGTTGGAAAGGCATGCAAATTCCCAAACCGCTTCCTACACCCTGTATCTCACTGGTTGCCGGCGTTGACGTTGTCGCCCATGTCGAGGATGAGGTTGCCGAGATCGGGGAATAAGTCGTCGTTCGCGAAGTCGTCGCTGCCAGCAGTCACGCGAGTGCGCTCCCCAAAAACCCGATCGCCCCTCTCCCGTACAGGATCACGGGAGGCGGGGTTTCAGAGGCCTGCTGTCCCTTCTCCAGGTGCACACCGAAAGGAGGGATGGAGAAGACTTGCTTGGTGGCGCAATGATCTGGAACGGTGGTGAGAAACTATATAGTGTGGGCCGGGTAGGTCGTGGGAGTATAGCTCTGTCCTCGGCTCGGCTCAATCACGCAACCCGCGGCGTGTCGTGACGAGGCGTGGCGTGGCAAGGCGAGCGAGGAGGAGGAGCGCGCATGTAGGTCTCCTCTTCTCATGCTCATACAAGTGGTAGAAGAGCTCACAAAATTCCAACATCGACCACGCCGTCCATGAAACGGGAGTGGCTGTAGGGGACGTTGCGCCAGTTGAATATATGAGCAAGTTACTACGAGATTTAATCCGAATAAGCACAAAATAAATCATGACGGCTATAACAGAGATGAAACTAATCATGTGGACTAGCATAGTAGTAGGATACAGAGTAGAAACATGAATTCTACCACGATTTCGAACAGGAAGGACAGAAACACATACTGTGCAACGGGAGCAGCACCGTTGGCGTTGAGGTTGTCGCCCATGTCCAAACACTACGTAGACACGGTCTTTGAGCATGGTTCGTAGTCGTTCCACGCTCGGGCATTGAAGTTTGTAACTATTTTAGATTAGAATATACTACTCCTCCGGTGCTAGTAGTAGAGCAGAGTCCTACTCTACTCAAGCAAGTTAGGGCATAACATTGTAGGGAGTACCAGTACTGTGATCACTCAAGCAAGTTGTGTGGCATCGACATGACCCTACGCTGCTGGTATGTGTCTCGTAAGTCAAGCGGCATGCTGTAGTCATCATCACCTATCCACTTCCCGCAGCACATATTCGCTTCTCCATCTTTGTCCGCACATAATCTCGTCCAATCTTCCATCCCCGCTAAGAAGCCTCCCCCCTCATCCGAAACCCAAGCACTAACAATGGCAGAACCGAGCAGCATCCACCGAAAGAGTGGCTGGAATTTGCTCCGCACAAAGGTAATCAAGCTCATTGTTTCGCGTGTGGACAATCTCAGTACCATACCGCTCGCCGCATGCTCGTCGGGGTATACCGTTTACTCAAAGCCCTCAGGCCGGAGCTATTTAAGCCAGCTCCTTGCTTGCTGATGCCGCCTGATCTTCAGAAACGATGTGTCACGCAGCATAACGATCATAGGGTGGCGAGCATCAACCCCCTTGACTGCGATCCGATCCCCGTCAGCCTCAACTACATTAACGGTATGTACTGGGTCGGCATGAACACATCTTGGATGGTGCTCGTCGACGGTCGCGGTAGCTGGATGCTCGTGGAGGTCTACACCCGGCGATTGACCCCCCTTCCTTCGATTAACACTGCACTGCTTTGGCACCGCGGCCCAGAATACTTGGAATCTTACAGTAGCCAACATGATACCAAGTTTGATTTGCTCAAGGTTGTAATCTGCCAAGTGCCCACAAGATCTGTGAATTATAAAGACTTCGGGCTAATTGCGTTCTTCAACCGTGGTCTCGCCTATCTGACAGGTCACTACGGTAAGTGGATAAATCTGCACGTCCATCGCAGGATCATACATCCTCCATGGTTCTCTGATGCCGTTGAACACAAGGGCTTCATTTACGTTGTCGACTCCTTCTATGGTTGTACGTATTGCTGGCCTACTCCAGTCATTGCTACAAACGGTTGTTACAGCAGTATGTTACTTTCCTATGATATCATGATGGCTTGCTTATACTACTGTCAACATTTGCTGAAAAAATATTCATACTCATAACATGATGTTCTTAAGATTGACTAAACCAAGAGCCCTTTTTTATTTGACTCCAACTTGATATGATGTTGTAGGCCGCCTGATGTCCCTACCCTTCCTAATCCCAGAACCTTCCAAAGAAAAGCGGCATGGCAGTTGCAGGTGGTTCCTGGCTCGATCAGACGACGGCGAAAGATTGATGATCATTCGCACGTACCGGACGTGTTGTTTCGCGGAATACAATCACAGTCACTGCAAGGTCTTTGAGCAGGATCCCAGCTTCTCTAGGCCTTCAGGAATTTTTGACTAGAGGCTGGTAAGTAGCCTTGGTACACGCTCTCTGTTTGTCGGACTGAATTATCCGATTAACCATGAGATAACCGACGGCAAGGATCATGATGGCAGCGCAATTTCGTTCATCAGGCAAAACTGTGTGTACACAGCGTACCATGCGTCTCTGCATGCACCATACCCTGATATGTGCCGCCACGCTCTGCAGCCCAAAGTAGGAGAGAGGGTCACAAGTATCAGACTTCGACCTGCTGGCTGGAGTTTCCCCCGTCAGGCACCCATCTGGTTCAAGCCGTCAGCCAATCTCCACAGCTTAATAAATAGTAATGTCTAACTGAGCCAGTTAGTTAGATGCGTACACTTGGTGTAGTAGGATCTTTATTTAGTTTGATGCATACACTTATTCTTTTTTGGTATCCCTTTTGTAATGATGGATGATGTTTGGTTTGGAAGAGAGAGTTGCGTCTTCACTCTTCTGGCCTGCTTACTGCTTCTGTTGCACCCCCAGCCCTGGTTGCTGGTGCTGCTATTTTCAATGTACAATTAGTAGTATATTTTGTCTGTTGGTTGAATAAATGTGTTGTTAGAACGACAAACACAATGTTTTGGAAGTCGTTGCACGGTTCAATCCTTTAGTGCCCCATACCGTATGTAGCGCATACTATTTATCGTACGGAACACATTTTTTTTAAAACTCGGAACACATTTTCCACTTGTTGATAACATGCAGCCCACTGATGAAGGCCCAATAGAGAAGCCCATAATTAACTGGGAGGCTCTCACATGAATCCGGCCCAGGTACATGCTCATGGTCCCCTAAACATAAATAAGTAAATAAATAAAGCTAAATGCTCATGCACCAGTTCTTTGGGAAAATAGGTAGCCCAGTATTTCTTTTTGAAGAATACCCAAGCTAGGCCTATTTGTTTTCTCCGAATTACTGGGCTGCAAATCTTTCAAGACGAGGAGGGATGCATTCCGGCCTGGCTTAAGAGTATGGTCAATGTATATTAAAAGTAATATCAAAAGGGGTTGAAAATTCCAAAAAATTTATAACAAATGGGATATAAGTTTCTTTTTTTGTTTTTGTTCTTCACTTATATCTTATACGTATTTCATTGGATTTAACATGACATAGTACTAATTTATTTTTAAATTTGTTTTAGTATGGCTATTAATTTTTGGATTAAGAATATGTCATTCCCCAGCAAAAAATTGCGAATTTTCAAAATTTCCCACATATTTGGTTAATTTTTTGACCCTGGTACTGACCAGAAAATGGCCAGCAATTCTAAAAATGGAAAACGGGATGCAATAAATTCCATATGAATTAGAAAATGAGTAAAAATTATAAAAATAATAGCAAATGGGTTGTACACGCCACAGATTTCGAGGCTGACTTGTTTACGCAAGGCTTTGTCAGTGAACACACGATTCTAGCAGCAGTTAGTGTTGGATGTCCATCCAACGGCCGACGTGCTTCTTCAATCTCTAATCTTCCTGCTCCAGCCGCCTAAACTAGCACCGGCGGGACTGCTTGCTCCCTCCTCTTGTGGCCCGTTGTGATGCCGCGCAGGCTTCCCCGGCCCACCCTACTCCCTCCGCTGGCCTGGCCGCACGCAATCAACTGCCTCCTTATTACATGAAAAAAATGATTCCTCCCACTGACATCTGGGGTGCACCGGTTGGGAGGCTGACCTGTGGGCCTACTAAGTTGACGCGTACGCAGGGCTTATCAACTTAGTCGACAAACGATTCTAGCAACAATAACCGTTGGATTTGAATCGAACGGTCCTGCTGCTTCTTCAATCGCTGCTCTTCTTGCACCAGCCGCCCAAACCAGCGCCGGGGAGACCGCCTGTTCCTGCCTCCAGTGGCCGGCTGTGCTGCCGATGAGGCCTCATCGCCCCCTACTACTCCCACCGCTAGCCAGGCCCTGCGGCGACGGCAGCCTCACACCGCAGCCGAACCAGTGAACCCTCGTACTCCTCTCCGCGTGGGCATCCACTACCGCGTCTTCCCCGGCTCCGCGTCGTCCCCTTCCTAGGCCTTGCCGTCATCCACCGCCTTGGTGCTCTCGGCGTGGCGTGGTCAACGACATTCCATCGGAAGAGTACTGTACATGGAGAGGCTGACAACTGGGTTCACGGCCACAGCCCAGTTTTTTTGTGATTTGCCAAGTAAGTCGCTTTGTCAGGCCTGTTGGGCTGCAAATCTTTCAAGACGAGGAGAGCTTTCATTCGGCTGGCTGAGAAAATGGCCCATCAGTAATGAGAAATGGGATGTACATTTTTTAAACACATCAAACCGGCAATTAGTTTCAAATATCTTTTTTTTCATTTCGAGATTTGAAATTACATTAATTTTTAAGCATGGAGAATTTGTTGGATTTTATATTGATATACATTTATTTTTAAAATCAGTTTGAATGTGAGTCGAAATTTCAAGATTAAAAACAGTTCGAACCGCACCGAAATATGCAAAATTTCGTATAATTTTTTAACCGTGGCCACAATATGGGCTGTAATGCTAACAAAAAGAATATGGGCTCCAAAAAACCTTAATAATTAGCAAATGGACTGTAAATTATTAGAAATAATGCCAGATGGGTTGTATGCTGTTTTCCACAGATTTGAGGCTTTCCTAAAAAAAGGTTGACGCACAACCAGTGACTGTTGGATGGCCATCCAATGGCCGTCGTGCTTCTTCAATCTCTGCTCTTCCTGCTCCAGCCGCTCAAACAGGCGCCGGCGGGACTGCCTGCTCCCTCCTCCTCGCGGCCGGCTCTGCTGCCGCGCAGGCCTCACTGCCCCACCGTAATCCCATCGCTGGCCTAGCCATCCCTCTACTCACCCACACCTGCTGTTATTCTCCAGCAACGGCAGACGAACCACTAAACCCTCGTACAGTCGTACTCCCCTCCGCGTGGGAAACAACTGTCGAGTCTTCCCTACCTCCGTGTCGTTCCCTTCCTAGGCCTCGCCGTCGTCCACCGCCCTGGTGCTCTTGGCACGGCCTGGTTAACGTGGTCAACGACCGACATGCATCTAAAGTGGACTTTATGTGAAGAGGCCGACAGCTGGGTCCACGGCTGCACGCAAGGAAATGCCTCCTTATTACGCGCAAAATAATGATTCCTCCACCTGACATCAGGGACCCACCGAAAGGGTCTCTGTATTTCGCAAAAAAAACGTTACCGCCGCTGACAGCTCGGACCCACCAGCTATATCTTCACACGCAAGGAAGTGCCTCCTTATTACGCACAAAAAAAATGAATACTCCCCCTGTTAGCTGGGACCCAGTATAGTGGCAGGCTGACTTGTGGGCCTACTAAGTTGACGGGGACGGAGGGCTTTGTCAACTTAGTCAATATGCACGATTCTAGCTCCAGTGACCGTACGATGTCCATCCAACGGCTGTAGTGCTTCTTCAACCTCTGGTCTTCTTACTCTAGCTGCCCAAACCAGCGTCGGTCGTGCCTCGTGCTCCTGCCTCCCATGGCCGACTGCGATGCGGCGGAGGCCTCACCGCCCCCTACTACTCCCACCGCTGGCCAGGCCATCCCTCTACTCACCCACGCCCCCTGTTATTCTGCGACGACGGCAGCCTCATACCGCAGCGAACCAGTGAATCCTCGTACTCCTCTACGCGTGGGCATCCACTGCCGCGTCTTCCCCGGCTCCGCGTCGTCCCCTTCCTAGGCCTCACCGTCGTCCACCGCCCTGGTGCTCTCAGCGCGGAGTGGTCAACATGGTCAAGGAACGGCTTCCATCGGACGTGGACTGTACGTGGAGAGGCTGACAGTTGGGTCCACGGCCGCAGCAAGGAAGTGCCTCCTTATTACGTTCAAAATAATTATTCCTCCACCTGACAGTGGGACCCACCGTACGGGCCACCGTATTTCGCCCCCTGACTGCTAGGACCCACCAGCTACATCTTCGCACGCAAGGAAGTGCCTGACAGTCGGGACCCGCCTGGTCGAAGCGTACGTAGCGT
Organism: Triticum urartu; assembly: GCF_003073215.2. Classification (NCBI taxonomy): domain Eukaryota; kingdom Viridiplantae; phylum Streptophyta; class Magnoliopsida; order Poales; family Poaceae; genus Triticum; species Triticum urartu. The sequence goes on along the minus strand of NC_053024.1, from coordinate 109,567,533 downwards.
TGTCATTCTCGTCGCAAACATGTATGTACATATATACTGGTCGATGTAGAGGCGTGCACGTGTCGTAGTAGAGGCGGCCAGGGTGCAAGAAAGAAAATACGGCCACGTATGTGTACATACGGGCGGGTATCGAACGCCTGCTCGCGCATACGTACGGCCAGGGCTCGTGTACATGGCTGGGTCGGAACGGAGAAACAACGTCGTCGTCGTGTTCATGGGGAGGCAATGGAATGCGTCGTGTTCATGGGGAGGCAACAGAATGCGCCGTGTTCATGGGGAGGCAACGGAATGCGTCGTGCTCATCAGGAGGGCTTGGACGGAACAGGCGATGGAAACGAGGCCTGGCGTACCGCAGAACGGAGGAAACGGCCTTGTGTTCGACCGGCCACGTTCGAAACGGGACCCTGTTCATCGGGAGGGGTGTGGCGTACCGCAAAACGGAGGAAACAGACCTCCTACGGTCGAAACGGGGGTCCTGTTGATCGGGTGGGGTGTGGCGTACCGCAAAACGGAGGAAACGAACCTCCTACGGTCGAAACGGGGGTCCGGTTGATCGGGAGGGGTGTGGCGTACCGCAAAACGGAGGAAACGGACTTGTGTTGGAGCGCTACGATCGAAACGGGGGTCCTGTTCATCGGGAGGGGTGTGGCGTACCGCAAAACGGGACTCCACGAGATACTGTTCATCTCCACCATCGACCTCCTCCAGCCTCCACGGGCTCCTGTTCATCCAGCCTCCACCGCGCGCTACTCCAGCGGCTACTGTTCAACCACCCCTCCACCGTCTACTGTTCATCCAGCCCTCCACACCACGGGGTCCTGTTCAACCACCTCTCCACGGGCACCTCTCCATTGTCTACTGTTCATCCAGCCCTCCACACCACGGGGTCTTGTTCAACCACCCCTCCACGAGCACCCCTCCACCGTCTACTGTTCATCCAGCCCTCCACCACACCACGGGGTCCTGTTCATCCAGAGGCAACGGCACCGCTCACTGTTCATCCAAACCTCCCGCAACGCTCACTGTTCATCCCAGAGGCAGCATCGATCGGCTTCAGTTAGCAGTAGTAGCGAAGGAATCGCTCGATCGGGTTCAGTAACGCGTAGCCTGCAGTGCAATCGTTCGGGTTCAGTTAGAGCCCAACGCCTCGCTCGGGTTCAGTTAGAGCCAACGCCTCGCACACACGCGCGTACGTGTATGAGAGAAACGCGCATTGCTCGTCCCCCGACCTCCCACCGTAACCAGGAACTCCCCAAAAATTTTCCTCCCCCTCGCTTCTACCATGGTTTTTTCCGTCATGGACGGCCCAAAGAATGTCATGCAGCTGCGTCTCCGGCCCGCCCAGGACGAAAAGCCCATTTTCTGTCATGATTTTTTGTCATAGAAGTAGGATCCCACCACATCTATGATGATACCGGGTTTTGTCACAATTATCGTCATAGAAGTGTCATATGTATGATAGGAAAAAAATTCGTTCGGCCCAAAATGTCATGGATATGTCTTTTTTTTGTAGTGGGATGTCTATCTAAGTGGGAGTTCTTAAGTAATGTGACTAATTGAACTTTAATTTATCATGAACTTAGTACCTGATAGTATTTTGCTTAACTATGTTGTAGATCACTAGCTCGCGATGTAGCTCCCCGTTTTACTTATGATATGTTCCTAGAGAAAACTATGTTGAAAGATAATAGTAGCAATGATGCGGATTGGATCCTTGATCTGAGGATTATCCTCATTGTTGCACAAAAGAATTATGTCCTTGATGCATCGCTAGGTGACAGACCTATTGCAGGAGCAGATGCAAACTTTATGAACGTTTGGCAAAGCTCGGTATGATGACTACTTGATAGTTTAGTGCACCATGCTTTACGGCTTAGAACCGGGACTTCAAAAACGTTTTGAACGCCACAGAGCATATAAGATGTTCCAAGAGCTGAAATTTGTATTTCAGACTCATGTCCGAGTTGAGAGGTATGAGACCTTTGACAAGGTGTTTTTCCTACAAGATGGAGGAGAATAGCTCAACCAGTGAGCATGTTCTCAGAATGTCTGAGTACTACAATCACTTGAATCCAGTGGGAGTTAATCTTCCAGATAAGATAGTGATTGATAGAGTTCTCTAGTCACTATCACCAAGTTACTAGAACTTCATGATGAACTATAATATGCAAGGGATAACGGAAACGATTCCCAAGCTTTTCGTGATGCTGAAATCAACGAAGGTAGAAATCAAGAAAAGCATCAAGTGTTGATGGTTGACAAGACCACTAGTTTCAAGAAAAGGGCAAAGGGAAGAAGGGGAACTTCAAGAAGAACGGCAAGCAAGTTGCTGCTCTTGTGAAGAAGCTCAAGTCTAGACCTAAACCTGAGACTAAGTGCTTCTACTGCAAAGGGACTGGTCACTGGAAGCAGAACTGTCCCAAGTATTTGGCGGATAAGAAGGATGGCAAAGTGAACAAAGGTATATTCGATATACATGTTATTGATGTGTACTTTACTAGTGTTTATAGCAACCCCTCAGTATTTGATAATAGTTCAGCTGCTGAGATTAGTAACTCGAAATGGGAGTTGCAGAATGAACAGAGACTAGTTAAGGGTGAAGTGACGATGTGTGTTGGAAGTGTCCAAGATTGATATGATCATCATCGCACACTCCCTATACTTTCAGGATTAGTGTTGAACCTAAATAAATGTTATTTGGTGTTTGTGTTAAGCATGAATATGATTTGATCATGTTTATTGCAATACGATTATTCATTTAAAGTCAGAGAATAATTGTTGTTCTGTTTACATGAATAAAACCTTCAATGGTCATACACCCAAGGTGAATGGTTTATTGAACCTCGATCGTAGTGATACACATATTCATAATATTGAAGCCAAAATATGAAAAGTTAATAATGATAGTGCAACTTATTTGTGGCACTGCCGTTTAGGTCATATTGGTGTAAAGCGCATGAAGAAAATCCATGCTGATGGGCTTTTGGAATCACTTGATTATGAATCAGTTGATGCTTGCGAACCATGCCTCATGGGCAAGATGACTAAGACTCCGTTCTCCGGAACAATGGAGCGAGCAACAGACTTGATGGAAATAATACATACTGATTTATGCAGTCCGATGAGTGTTGAGGCTCGCGGCAGTAAGATATGGGTGTATCTTCTTGATGAAACATAAATCTGAAACATTTGAAAAGTTCAAACAATTTCAGAGTGAAATGGAAAATCATCGTAACAAGAAAATAAAGTTTCTACGATCTGATCGTGGAGGAGAATATTTGAGTTACGAGTTTGGTCTTCATTTGAAACAATGCGGAATAGTTTCGCAACTCACGCCACCTGGAACACCACAGAGTAATGGTGTGTCCGAACATCATAACCATACTTTATTAGATATGGTGCAATATATGATGTCTCTTACCGATTTACCACTATCGTTTTGGGGTTATGCATTAGACACAGCTGCATTCACGTTAAATAGGGCACCATCTAAATCCGTTGAGACGACGCCATATGAACTGTGGTTTGGCAAGAAACCAAAGTTGTCATTTCTTAAAGTTTGGGGTTGCGATGCTTATGTGAAAAAGTTTCATCCTAATAAGCTCAAACCCAAATCGGAGAAATGTGTCTTCATAGGATACCCAAAGGAGACAGTTGGGTACACCTTATATCACAGATCCGAAGGCAAGACATTCGTTGCTAAGAATGGATCCTTTCTAGAGAAGGAGTTTCTCTCGAAAGAAGTGAGTGGGAGGAAAGTAGAACTTGATGAGGTAACTGTACCTGCTCCCTTATTGGAAAGTAGTTCATCACAGAAATCTGTTCATGTGACTCCTACACCAATTAGTGAGGAAGCTAATGATGATGATCATGTAACTTCAGATCAAGTTACTACCGAACCTCGTAGGTTAACCAGAGTGAGATCCGCACCAGAGTGGTACAGTAATCATGTTCTGGATGTCATGTTACTTGACCATGACGAACCTACGAACTATGAGGAAGCGATGATGAGCCCAGATTCCGCGAAATGGCTTGAGGCCATGAAATCTGAGATGGGATCCATGTATGGAACAAAGTATGGACTTTGATTGACTTGCCCGATGATCGGTGAGTCATTAAGAATAAATGGATCTTCAAGAGGAAGACGGACGCTGATAGTAGTGTTACTATCTACAAAGCTTGAATTGTCGCAAAAATGTTTTTGACAAGTTCAAGGTGTTGACTACGATGAGATTTTCTCACTCGTATCGATGCTTAAAAGTCTGTCCGAATCATATTAGCAGTTGTCGCATTTTATGAAATCTGGCAAATGGATGTCAAAATTGTATTCCTTAATGGATTTCTTAAACAAGAGTTGTATATGATGCAACCAGAAGGTTTTGTCGATCCTAAAGGTGCTAACAAAGTGAGCAAGCTCTAGCGATCCATCTATGGACTAGTGCAAGCATCTCGGAGTTGGAATATATGCTTTGATAAAGTGATCAAAGCATATGGTTTTATACAGACTTGCGGTGAAGCCTGTATTTACAAGAAAGTGAGTGGGAGCACTACAACATTTATGATAAGTATATGTGAATGACATATTGTTGATCGGAAATAATGTAGAATTTTCTGGAAAGCATAAAGGAGTGTTTGAAAAGAGTTTTTCAAAGAAAGACCTCGATGAAGTTGCTTACACATTGAGCATCAAGATCTATAGAGATAGATCAAGACACTCGATAAGTTTTTTCAATGAGTACATACCTTGACAAGATTTTGAAGTAGTTCAAAATGGAACAGTCAAAGAAGGAGTTCTTTCCTGTGTTGCAAGGTGTGAAGTTGAGTAAAGACTCAAAACCCGACCACAGCAGAAAATAGGAAGAGAATGAAAAGTCATTCCCTATGCCTCAGTCATAGGTTGTATAAAGTATACTATGTTGTTTACCAGTCCTATTGTATACCTTAGCATGATTCTGGCAAGGGAGTACAATAGTGATCTAGGAGTAGATCACTGGACAGCGGTCAAAATTATCCTTAGAGGACTAAGGAAATATTTCTCAGTTATGGAGGTGATAAAAGAGTTCGTCGTAAAGAGTTACGCCGATGCAAGCTTTTTACATCGACCTAGATGACTCTAAGTCTTGATCTGGATACATATTGAAAGTGGGAGCAATTAGCTAGAGTAGCTCCATGCAGAGCATTGTAGACATAGAAATTTGTGAAATACATACGGATCTGAATATTGCAGACCCATAGACTAAACTTCTCTCACAAGAAAAACATGATCACTCTTTGGGTGTTAATCACATAGCGATGTGAACTAGATTATTGACTCTAGTAAACCATTTGGGTATTAGTCACATGGAGATGTGAACTAATCACATAAATATGTGAACTTGATTATTGACTCTAGTGCAATTGGGAACTAAAGGAAATATGCCCTAGAGGCCATAATAAAGTTATTATTTATTTCCTTATATCATGATAAATGTTTATTATTCATGCTAGAGTTGTATTAACCGGAAACTTAGTACATGTGTGAATACATAGACAAACAGAGTGTCACTAGTATGCCTTTACTTGACTAGCTCGTTGAATCAAAGATGGTAAGTTTCCTAGCCATAGACATGAGTTGTCATTTGATTAACGGGATCACATCATTAGATAACGATGTGATTGACTTGACACATTCCGTTAGCTTAGCACGATGATCGTTTAGTTTGTTGCTACTGCTTTCTTCATGACTTATACATGTTCCTCTGACTATGAGATTATGCAACTCCTGAATACCGGAGGAACACTTTGTGTGCTACCAAATGTCACAACTTAACTGGGTGATTATAAAGGTGCTCTACAGGTGTCTCCGATGGTACTTGTTGAGTTGGCATAGATCGAGATTAGGATTTGTCACTCCGATTGTCGGAGAGGTATCTCTGGGCCCTCTCGGTAATGCACATCACTATAAGCCTTGCAAGCAATGTGACTAATGAGTCAATTGCGGGATGATGCATTATGGAACGATTAAAGAGACTTGTCGGTGACGAGATTGAACTAGGTATTGAAATACCAACGATCGAATCTCGGGCAAGTAACATACCGATGACAAAGGGAACAACATATGTTGTTATGCGGTTTGACCGATAAAGATCTTCGTAGAATATGTAGGAGCCAATATGAGCATCCAGGTTCCACTATTGGTTATTGACTGTAGACGTGTCTCGGTCATGTCTACAAAGTTCTAGAACCCGTAGTGTCCGCACGCTTAGCGTTCGGTGACGATTGGTAATATGAGTTTATGTGTTTTGATGTACCGAAGTTCGGAGTCCCGGATGAGATCGGGGACATGACGAGGAGTCTCGAAATAGTCGAGACGTAAAGATCGATATATTGGACGACTATATTCGGACATCGAAAAGGTTCCGAGCGATTCAGGTATTTTTTGGAGAACCGAAGAGTTATGGGAATTCGTCGGGGAGTATATGGGCCTTATTGGGCTTTAGGGGAAAGAGAGAGGGGAGGCTACGCGCCCCCCAAGGCTTAGTCCGAATTGGACTAGGGGGAGGGGCTGCGCCCCTTCCTTCCTTCTCTTCTCTTTTCCCTTTCCTTCTCTCCTACTCCTACTATATGGAAGGGGGGAATCCAACTCCCGGTGGGAGTAGGACTCCCCAGGGCGCGCCATAGTAGAGGGCCGGCCCTCCTCCTCCTCCCTCCTTTACATACGGGGGCAGGGGGACCCCATGGACACACAACTTGATTGTTCCAAGCCGTGTGCGGTGCCCCACTCCACCATAATCCACCTCGGTCATATTGTAGCGGTGCTTAGGCGAAGCCCTGCGTCGGTAGCATCATCATCACCGTCATCATGCCGTCGTGCTGACGGAACTCTCTCTTGAAGCTCTGCTGGATCAGAGTTCGTGGGACGTCACCGAGCTGAACGTGTGCTGAACTCGGAGGTGCCGTACGTTCGGTACTTGGATCGGTCGGATCGTGAAGACATACAACTACATCAACCGCGTTCTCATAACACTTCCGCTTACGGTCTATGAGTGTACGTGGAAGAAACTCTCCCCTCTCGTTGTTATGCATCACCATGATCTTGCGTGTGCGTAGGATATTTTTTGAAATTACTGCGTTTCCCAACAGACATTAATATAACACCACTAGAGGAAAGACAACACACATCTCATCAAAATATCGAACGAATACCAAATTCACATGATTACTTATAACAAGACTTCTCCCATGTCCTCAGGAACAAATGTAACTACTCACAAAGCATATTCATGTTCATAATCAGAGGGGTATTAATTATCATTAAGGATCTGAACATATGATCTTCCATCGAATAAACCAACTAGCATCAACTACGAGGAGTAATCAACACTACTAGCAACCCACAGGTACCAATCTAAGGTTTTGAGACAAAGATCGGATACAAGAGATGAACTAGGGTTTGAGAGGAGATGGTGCTGGTGAAGATGTTGATGGAGATTGACCCCCTCTCGATAAGAGGGTCATTGGTGATGACGATGACGATGATTTCCCTCTCCGGAAGGGAAGTTTCCCCGGCAGAACAGCTCCGCCGGAGCCCTAGATTGCTTCTGCCTAGGTTCCGCCTCGAGACTGCGCCGCTTTGTCCCGAAAGCTTCCTTCAGATTTTTTTCCAGGTCAAAACCCTTCATATAGCAACAGATGGACACCAGAGGCCTGCCAGGGGGGCCACAAACCACAGGGGCGCGCCTGGGGGGTAGCGTGCACCCCCCGGGCTTGTGGCCTCCTGGTGGGTCCCCTCTGGTATTTTCTTCGCCAAATATTTTGTACATTCCAAAATAATTCTCCGTAAATTTTCAGAACTTTTGGAGTTGTGCAGAAAAGGTCTATCATATTTGCTCCTTTTCCAGTCCAGAATTCCAGCTGCCGGCATTCTCCCTCTTCATGTAAACCTTGTAAAATAAGAGAGAAAAGGTATAAGTATTGTACCAAAATAGGTAATAACAATCCATAATGCAATAAATATCAATATAAAGGCATGATGCAAAATGGACGTATCAATTACAACGGATGGATCTCCAAGAACATCAAGGAGAACATGGTATTGAGAATCAAAGAGAGAGAAGAAGCCATCTAGCTACTAGTTATGGACCCGTATATCTGAGGTAAACTACTCACGCTTCATCGGAAGGGCAATAGGGTTGATGTAGAAGCCCTCCGTGATCTAATCCCCCTCCGGCAGATTGCCGGAAAAGGCCCCAAGATGGGATCTCACGGATACAGAAGGTTGCGGCAGTGGAAAAGTGGTTTCGTGGCTCCCTGAAGGGTTTTAGAATATATATATATATATATATAGAGAGAGAGAGAGAGAGAGAGAGAGAGTAGGACTATTATGATTCCAGGATCATAATACTTATTCTGATCACAATGGCAATATAAGGGTGCGCCCAGGTCTTCCCGAACTCTGAAAAAAGGGAAAAACACCCAACCCATCAAGATCCCGTGCCGCCTCCGCCCACCAACAGGATCCCCGGCCGATCCCTCTACTATCGCGGCTATTTCCTGGCGACTGCTCCGGCAGCTCCCTCTACCCATGTTGCTGGTCTACGGTGGCTCCTTCCCGGGCTAGCCTCCCCACCATGGCGGCTCCTCCCCCCTGTTGGCTTTCCCCGCCATTACTCCTCCTCCTCGGGGCTTCTCCCCCAGTTCCCACCCTGTATTGCCTCCAGCCGCCGCCATGGACTGCTCCCTGGCGTCGTCGTCATCTCCCACGCGCTACAGCCTCGGGTCAACTTTCCTCGATGCGGACGACTGCGCATAGTCCTCTCATCTACATCTCTCCGTCGTCCATCCCCTCCCTATTGTTCTCTCTGTGTGTTCTTGCATGATTTTGGTGTTCAGTGTGCTTGCGTACAGCATCCCAAAATGAACAGCAAGCGCCAGTTTCAGTCGATGTCTGAACATGGTGGCCTTGTGGCTGCAATTTACTGATGTTAGAAGTTCAGAGAAACCAAGGTGAGCATGTCAAAAAATAGGGCGAGTTGCTGCAGACGTGGAGATCAGATCAATGTGTGCAACTGTAGAAGTTCAACCATGGCGCCGAGCACTCGCATGGCGGGCGAGCGCTAATGTAACGGGAAATAGGATGTGGCTATATATGAGCGGTCCAACGCTGGATGGCGCATATGGGATCCTGGACCCCCATCGCACGCGCTTTAGGTGTGTCCTCTGCAAATCAGCTGTTGGTACTACTAAGCTCATAGAAAGAAGATTCAGATAGTCTTATACCCTGAAAAGTTCAGAGAAAAATAACATAAAAAAGAGAGACGGTTTTTTTTGAGTGTTCGGTAGTAACTGGAGAGAGGAAATGGATAAGAAATGAAGTTGTGGTCGAGAAAAAGGCCACTGATTTTCACGTGGTGCACCATTCAGTTGGCTATGAGATGTAAAATCTACCTTCATTATTTATTCTTAATCAAACTTAGCTAGGAAATTACTCTCTTTCTCTCTCCAATCGATTCTCATCTAATGGATGCATGCACTGATTCCTACTAGTCTCTACTTATTCTTAATCAAACTTAGCTAGGAAATTACTCTCTCTTTCTCTCTCCAATCGATTCTCATCTAATGGATGCATGTACTGATTCCTGCTAGTCTCTATAATTGTTTTTACCTTATATATTCGTACAAGTTTTTTTAATGTACTTTCCCTCTTTTAAAAAACCTAGAAGTTCAAATTTAAATAACATAGAAAATCAATGTTTATTACAAAACCAAGAAGGTCAAAATAAAGAAATAGAGCAGTTCAAGAAGTTCAACCAGGGAAAAGATGTCCAAAGATGTACAAAGTAAAAAAAAAGCAATTGTGAGCAACGTTAAATTGTTGTTTCTTATTTTAGCTAAATGAAAGTCGGTGAGCAGTAATTTTGAAGCGGATTTTTACATTCCACATCCAGTAGTCCAAATGTCAAATAGGTTGTTACAACAGAAGACAGAATCGTACATTTGCTCTCACGTACTGGCGCTGTCCGGGATAGCGACAGACATAGCGTAACTGCCGGCGGCGCGCAGGCTGGGCGAGGGAGAACGCATGGAATCCAGTCCAGTGGTGGAGCTACGAAATCATGTGGTTTGATCGGTCGCTGCCGCGTTCATGGCCGGCACACCAAGTAGACACGCTAGCATGCGTTGGAGGCGTACCCATGTGTCATGGGGGCCGACATAATTCAGCCGGTTTTCAAGCAGTAGGGGAGGTCACAATTTATTCCGCCTCTTGATTGATGCACACATGAACGGACGAAGAAAGGTTGTCATGTGCTGTTAAGGTTGGTGCTCGTTAGTACCAGCGGTTGCCACTAATAGCTTATCTAAATGCACACTGGTGGTGTGCCGTGTTGGAACTCTTCCGATGGAGAGGAAAATGTACAGGCAAGAACATCGGAAATATCCCGCAGCTTGGAACAGCTAGCTAGCTCGGCATGATTGTTGGTGCCAAGTGCATGGCCAAGAATAGCGGGAATTAGAGAACACTCCAGTCTTATGTTTGTGTGATTTGGCCTCTAAATTATACAAGCTGCTGATGAACTTTATTTACATCTCTGAGTGTTTTCTAAGTACATGCATTAGCAGCCAGAGCCAGAGTGTTCTCGTGTTTTTTGTTGTTGCCACGTATAGGCAGCTTCTCTCTGTTCTTGTGGCACAAACGCCTAGCTGAAGAGAAATTCAAAGAAGGTCGATCCATTCTCATTCCTCGCCCCACCTGATTAGCTTCAATGCAAATTTGTGTATATTCGGTTGCATGAAAAGGTGCTTGTGCAAGATACATGTGTCGCTGTGTGCAGAAGTTCTCATTTTGGATGCCATACCATGCACGAAATGTTTGCTCATGTGCTAGTGCCATGGAAAAGTTGGAGCTTTTTTGAGTTGTCCTTTGTGTAATACTAGTACATTGAAGTTCAAATTAAAAAAATGATCATTTCAAAAACTATAAAAAACCTTTCCTCGTTTCTAAAAAAAACCTATAGGTCCAGATTAAAAAGACGAAGAAGTTCAATGCTTATTACAAACCCAAAGAAGGTCAAATTAAAAATAAGCATCTCAAACAATTTTATAAAAAAGAATTTTCTCTGTTAAAATAAACCTAGAAGTTCAAATTTAAAAATGGAACGGCTCGATGTCTATCAAAAAGTTGGATTTTTTTAATTACTAAGAGAAATAAAACCAGGAAGTCCAAATTAAAAAGATGGAGAAGTTCGATGATTATAGAAAACTCAGATTTTCCTCTTTATTAAAGAATAGAAACAAGAACTTCAAAATTAAATAACAAGAAGTTCAACTTTGAAAAATAGAGCGCTTCAAAATTTCATAAAAAAGTTTAAGAAAAACCAGGAAGTACATATTAAAAAGATGGAGAAGTTCGATGATTATAGAAAACTTAGATTTCCCTCATTATTAAAAAACAAAAACAAGAAGTTTAAAAATAAAATAACAAGAAGTTCAACTTTTAATAATACAATGCTTCAAAGTTTCATTAAAAAATTAAGAAAATAAAACCAGGAAGTCTATATTAAAAAGATGGAGAAGTTCGATGATTATAGAAAACTCAGATTTTCCTCGTTATTAAAGAATGGAAACAAGAAGTTCAAAAAATAAAATAACAAGAAGTTTAACTTTTAAAAATGGAGCGCTTCAAAATTCACAAAAAAGGATTAAGAAATTCAGATTAATATTTATAAAAAACTTAGATATTTTCACGTAACCGAGAGAAGTTCAGGTTGATAAACTACCAGAAGTTCACGTTCTACACGATGTGCATTTTGTATTAAAAAGGAATAAAAATGCAAAGGCTAAATTTGTTGTCGTTATAAGTTCAAGTACTCCGTCGGAGAAAGTTAAAAAAATTATTGTGAGAGAGATTTGTACAACAAGAATATCATTTGTGTAACACTCACGAATGGATGAGAAAATTACAAATGAAAATACGTTACAGAAGTTCAACGTAAAAACAGTATGAAGTTCATCAACTACACTGAATGAATTTTAGATGAAAAACTTCTAAAATTGTCGCGAGTATGAAAAGATGATCAAAACGGGAAACTTACGTGCTTATAGCAGCTTTCCATCGGTATATCACCTGCTCAATTCCGGTGAATGGATTGAGAGTTACGAGCAAGTGGATGGAGACCTACGAGCAAAAAAATCACATGAAAAACAGAGTGAAGTTCAGGTACACGCGCCGAGAAGTTCAGGTTCTTCACGCGGTGCATTTTCGAAGAATCTGTTTCACGATAAAGGTAGAACGCATGATCCCGCCGTTTTCGAAATTACTTCAAAACGGCTATGAATCAGAGAAAACCATCAACATGAAAAAGTTTCGCATTTTCCGTAGCTTTTCAGCGGTATATTATTTGCCCCATTCCGATAAAGTTTGTAGAAATTACGGTAAAAATACGTTTTTAACCATTTTCAAAACTGACATAAAACCGTAATGAATTAGGAGAAACAATATATACAAAACAGTTTCGCATTTCTTCAAGCTTTCCAACACCATAGCATTTGCTGCATTTGGACGTACGATTAAAAAATTAGCTCGAAAATACGAACTCGGGGGAACTTGTACCGTTTTCTAAATTACTTTTAAACCATTCAAAATTAGAAAAAACTTTTAACATAAATAAGTAGCGCATTTTCATAAGATTTCCAACGCCATATTATTTGCCTCAATTGGATTAGCCGTTTAGAAATGGCGTCGAAAATACGAAGTCGGGTGTTTGGTTTGTGAAATTTTTCGATCTTCCGAATTACTCTTTAACTGTAGGGAATTAGAGAAAACTTTCAACATGTGGAAGGAGCGGTTTTGCAGCAGCTTTCCAACGCCATATTATTTGCCTCATTCCGATAAACGGTTTAAAAATGCGATCGAAAATACGATTCACGTTTTTTATATGAAGAAATAACGGTTTTCAAAACTGCTCTTAAACCGCTTACATTTTGCCAAAAATTTAACTTGGGTCATGATACTGATGTCCATAGCTTTCCAACGGTATATCGCAAGCCCCATTTGGGCAATGTTGGCGGAAGTTCAACGTAGTTCACAGGGAAGGTCAGGCGCGTTACTCGGGAAGTTCATGTTGTGGTCAGAATATTATTCTGATCCCGTGATCAGAATAGTGTTTATGTGTGTGTGTGTGTATAGGACGAAGAGCTAGGTCAGGAGATCCCCGAGGGGGCCACAAGGCAGGGGCGCCCCCCTAGGGCACACCCTCCACCCTTGCCACCGCCTCGCGGCTCTTCTGACTTGGACTCCAAGTCCCCTGGATGTTTTCTGGTCCAAGAAAAATCATCGTGAAGTTTATTCCGTTTGGACTCCGTTTGATATTCCTTTTCTGCGAAACTCAAAAATAAGGAAAAACAGAAACTGACACTGGGCTCTAGATTAATAAGTTAGTCCCGAAAATAATATTAAATAGCATATTAATACATATAAAACATCCAGAATAGATAATATAATAGCATGAAACAATCAAAGATTATAGATGCATTAGAGACGTATCATACAATAGCAGGAACAGCTTGCCGAGATCCCCGTGGCTAATCAAGGTTGGTAATCTCATGAATGTACCTGCTAATGAACAAGTGGGTTGACAACGGGCTTTGACATTCCTGTTCATGGATCGCACGCCTCCTCGCATACCAAATGAACTATAAGGTGACAAGAAACTCAATAAACTTGTTGTTGCTAAGAGTTTCACCGAGGTGATCACTTTGGCGGCGTACGTCGCCTAGCATTTGTGGAAGGAGCATAGTCGACAGGTCTTTGAACAAAAGGGGGCATCTGCAATCGTGCTACTAGCAATGATCACGGAGGATGTGGCTCTGTTCCATGTCGCGAGAGATACTCCACCAATGCTTGAGATGTAATCTCTCTCTCGGTTTCCTTCCTTGGTTGTTTCTTGTTTGAGTGCTGGAGTGTGTGGGTTTCAGCCAGTTTTCCCTACTGGATATAGATGATGTATGTTGTAAGACTTCTTTTCTACCTATAATGCAAAGGGAGAGGTCCTACTATTCTCGTCAAAAAAAGATTTCACTGAGGCGGGATAGCCAAAGCATCGAGACAGGCGTCTCATCTCCATAAATCGGTAATGATGATTCATCATCCCTTAGTGCCCAAACACTCTTTGCCATATTACAGTCAAGCAATGAATGACTCCATGTGTCATTGGTCACCACACAGATCTTACATATCGGTGTTGTTGTCATCTTCCTATGCGCACGGACTTCGCCAGTCGGGAGGGATGCCCGTGCAAGGCGCCATGCAAAGGTTCTAAGCTTCAATGGCACCCTTGTTTTCCAAAGTCTTTTCCAGCTTGCTTCCTCACTCTGTACATTGGAGTTACCCGACTCTTCATTTAACCATGCTCCACGTTGACACTTGGTTTCGACCAGTAGCCTATAACATGAGCGAACGGTGAAAATCTCGTTCTTCTCATAATGCCACGCCCAACAATCTCGGATATTTACATGGCTCAATGGAATTTGTGTGATCACCTCAGAGTCCACCCGTAACAAGCATGTTCAGAGTTGCATTAGCCCACGTAGGTGACACCGAGCAAATGAAATATGAAACTTTCTCGGATGGGTTTTGTGACGCTGCACAAAGAGGATGCAATTTGAAAGTTCGTGTGAGCCAATTGTCCATCCAAATATTTGTGTCCCTGCTGGTCGCCTTGTTCGCTGGACATGAGCTAGTAGGATGTCTCGCCTCAAGCAGCCAACAGATAGGGCCGGCCCAGGACGGACTAAAGGCCTTCGACATTTTTTTCTTCCTTTTTTTCTCACATTTTTGAATTTGCTTTTTGCTTTATTTTTTATATTTTTTCTCCCCTTTCTTCTCACATTTTTTAATTTTATGACTTCATATACAAAAGGTGAAAAATGTTAATCATGCATTTGACAAATGTTAAACGTGTATGCAAAAATGTTTCTAATGTATATAAAAATGTAATGTTTACAGAAGTAGACATTACAAAAAATAAGTTTAAAATGTTAATAATGTCTTTGGAATTTTTTAAACATTTATATAGAAATATTCCTGATATATACAAAAATTTAGATTTTTTATGGGAAAAGTAGAAACCAAAAAGTGTTAAGTTTTCAAAAGTGTATATCATGTATTTGGAACATGTTAAACATGTATATAAATTTTTCCCTGGTGTATATACAAAATGTATAATGTGTATGGAAAAAGCAGACATAAAAAGTATACATTAAAAAATAATCATGTATTTTAAAAATGTTAAATGTGTATATACAAAATGTTCCTGATGTATACAAAAAATATACAATGTTTACGGAAAAAATAGACATACAATTTATAATTTTTTAAAATGTTACTCATGTATAACAATTTTTTAAAACATTTATATAAAAATGTTCCTGATGTATATGACGTAAATAATAGACATAAAAATGTAATTTTTCAAAGAAATATTAATCATGTATTTGCAAAATATTAAACATGTACTCCCTCCGTTCCTAAATATAAGATGTTTTGGCTGTTCAAATTGAACTGCCAAAACGTCTTGTAACAGGAATAGAGGGAGTATAAAAAACGTTTTTTATGTTTACGGAAAATGTTGAATGTGTATGTAAAAAGGTTGACATAAAAAAAGCTAAAAAAGCAAAAAAAAACAAGTAAAAACTACAAAAGAACCAAATGGGAAATAAAATCCCAGTAAAACCATGAAAGAAACAAAGAAACCCGTGAAAAAACAAAGTAAAACAGAAAACCAAAGAAAATTGGTGAAGAAACAAAAGAAAATTGAAAAAAAGGCGAAAAAGACAAAAGCAAAACTGACCGGGATGACAAACGAGCGAGCAACGTTCTGAGCTAGAGGACGACCTAAGCTAATGTGTCGACCTTGCTACAAACCCTTGCATCCATTAGCGATAGGGAGGAGTTTTATAGCAAGCAGCAATTTTCCTACATTTTATCCCTCAAACCTTCTCCGTGTCCCAAAAAGTCAAAAATCATAGGATTAAACTTTTCCTCCGCTAGCAGATCCCGTATAGTAGCAGATCCCGTATAGTTTTCATCCCTAAAATTTTTTGGTTTGCCACTTCTTACAAATCTTTGGTCAAACAATTAAAACAAAATCATCCCATTTGAAAGCAAACATAAACAATTGTACCATATCATAAATTGAACTTGGCATAAATAAAGTTCATACCATCAATCATAATCATAGTTTGTGCCAAAAGACACCAAATGAACAGGTTCATTCCAAAAAGGGACCAATGCATGGTGGACTAAAAGCCATCGTAGCATGGTCCTTATGCACTCACGTCGTCATCATCGGCTCCACCATTGCCGCCACCACCACACATCTTAACTAAGACGTCCCCACAAGTGAACTCCTAATATTTTCTTGCCTTGTCGTCCATGTTGCTAGGATCCATGAACATGATAGCACGGTCATCGAACACCCTTTGCCTCCTCAATCGCAACCTTTTTTTTCTTGGCCTCCAATGCAGCCTTTTCATCTCAAGTTCAAGTCTTTTTTTTCTTCCGCTAGCACCTTCCTCTCTTCGGCCACCGCCTTTGCCTTCCACTCCTCAGTTGTCTTGATCTCATAGAAACAATTTGTGGTTGCCTCATTCTAGACAGCCACCAATGCCCTCTTCATCTCCACCATCACAATTAAATCTTTGTTGTATGGTCCAACACCACCATTTTTCTTGGTTTGCTTTGCAATTTTGATCCATCCGGCCAGACATAAGGAGTGGTTGGGTTCTCTAGCAAGTCATCATCTTCAACAACATTGGTATTGAGCCTTTGCCTCTTTGGTGTTGTTTCGTAGTTTCTTCTTGTCCACTTCTCATGTCCATCAAGCTCTTTGTAGCAAGATGCAAAAAAGGCTTTTCTCCCATATCTCTTGTTCCTCTCCTTATAAAGAGCTTGAATGATGAGCTCATACTCGTGCTTGGGGATTCCACTTGGTGGCATAAGGTTGACTTGCTCAACACATCTGGCCCATCAGTTGCATTGGTTTTGGATCACACGCCAACGATGAGTGAGAGACCCGATTATGCGGATGTAGGGAATGGACACATGGTCTTTGTAGTAGTCCTCGATCTTCCCCACAAAAAAATCCTTTGCTTGGTTGGCGCCGACCGTGGCCTCAAGAGAGATCTTAATCCAAGCTTCGCACAAAGCAATATATTCCCATGTCTTGTAGTTGCACAACCTAGTCTTCCTCTTCAATGTTCGTCTCCTCCATCTCCTTGGCAGTCCTCCTCATCTCCATGGTGTCTGGCATTGACATGACATTGTCGTCGAGGTCGTGTGTGGCTCTCATTCAACTAAACCGAGAATGCATCCACCTCATCATTCAATTTCTCATTATAAAAGGCATGGAAAGAACCTACCCATCAATCACTTGAGCAATTGAAAATAAAAAAGATTTTTTACCTTGCGGCCATTTTATCCAGCATGCTGGCCTAGCTCCAGATCTTTTTTGAATCTCGGGTCGACGTCAGCTGTCGGAGGTGGAGGGGGTGGTGGTGCGGCTACAACATGTCGCGTAGTAGGCGTCCGTGGCACGGGACGCGGCGGGGGTAGCTTCCCGGCGACCGCATTCTTCTTCTTCGCGGCGGTCACCATGTTGTTCACTGCCTTGACTGATGGCCGGTGGTCCCGTTTGTCGGCTGGCTTGGACAAAGATGGTAGGGTGGTGCCGATGGAGCGAGTGGCGACCACCACCCGTGACCGAGATAGCTCAATTAGGTTCTTGCCTTGGCTCTGCCCCTTTTGTTCTTGCGGCACCAAATTTGTAGTCGGAGGCGAGTCTCTGGCGCCAACAAGGGTGGCTGGGGGTGCGGCAGGGGTGGGGCTTTCCATTCCGCTGCTCATCGGGGCCGGTGAAGACCTACGGTGGGGATAGTGGCGGCGGCAGCAAGGTCAGTCGGGAAAGATGTGGGCAAATGAGTAGCGAGATTGGGGCTAATTTCTACTGAGAACGGTCATGGTGAGTCTAAATTTGAGGAAGTGGAAGACAATTTATAGGGGAAAATATCATATTTCAGAGATTTTTGTTTTGACGGATGTGCTAGCTCTTGCTTACTTTTTTGAAACAATATTAAATTCAATTATGACTTTTGAAGGATCAGTTAGAGATGCTCTTATAGGAAGCCAATCGGACGGTTGGCGACGTGGCTGGTCGTGCCACAACGACGGCTAAAGATGGACACAATGAAAGTAACTTAGCTAGTAACATAATACACCATAAGGTAAGTTTGCTTGTGTTGCATGTTGTTAATGAGGAAGATATTTGCAGTAACATAAAATATATTACCGTGACATGCCAAAGAAAAATAAGTCTACATAAATAAAGACGTGTATGATATCCACAATGAAGATTGTAACTTATGCATGTTATTAGTTGACCAGCCTAACACCTACTCCTTTTGTCCCATAATGTAAAGGCGTTTTTGACACTACGCCATAAATAACAATGATTCTGAGCCAGCTCGGAGTTTGCATTGCAAAATGAGTAACCATGTCGTTTTTTGGAGCCAAGAAGTTTTACATCACATTATATATGGAAATTTACAACACGACGCCTCACATGAAGACAAATAGCCCAACACCAAAAAAATAATTTAAACTTACACTACTACAAAACACCAAAAAAGAAATGCAAAATACACAGTCACATGCATAGATGGATCTCCCCGCATCAGCGTGGACGCACGCATGCCATAAACCTCCATGTCGTTCATCGAAAATTCTTAAGCCTCCAGTGGCTTGCAGACGATGGTGGCGTGCTTGAGGATCTGGTTGCTGAACTGCCCGGGCTTCTCGGTGGTGTCGATCTTGTCCTGCCCGGGCGGCGGCAGCAGCTGGAAGTTCTGCACCAGGCGTCCGAGCGTGATGCCGATGATGGGCAGCGCGAGGATGATCCCGGGGCAGCTCCGGCGGCCGACGCCGAAGGGCACGAACCGGAAGTCGTTGCCGTGGGCCTCGACGGCCTTCTCCTCCTCGAGGAACCGCTCGGGCCTGAACTCGTCGGCGCGCACCCACCGCTTGGGGTCGTTGGCGAGGAACCAGGCGTTGACGAGGATCTTGGACTCGGCGGGGATGTCGTAGCCGGCGAGCTTGGCGTCGCTGAGGTTCATGTGGGGCACGAGGAGCGGGATGGCCATGCGGAGGCGGAGCGTCTCCTTCACCACGGACTGCAGGTAGGGGAGGCGCTCCAGGTCGGGCTCCGTCACCGCCACGCCGGCGCCGAGCACGGCGACGATCTCCTCGCGCAGCTTCTGCTGGATGTCCGGGTGGTTCACCAGCTCCGCGATGCCCCACTCGATCGACCACAGCGTCGTCTCAATGGCTGCAAAGGATCAATCCAAGCTCCGTCATTGTGGACATTTGTCGCATCGACAATTAATTATTAATTATGGCGGCAAATGGGGTTGTAAAGTTGAGCTAGAAAACGAAGTTCGGTGAGAGATCACGTGGACGCAGCTCTGGCTAGTACACCATTTGCAAATACTGGTATATTTTTTACAGCTCGGAGTGTACTCCTAGGCTCTCCGCACGTTCAAGGAATAATACTGGATCATGAAGAAAGTGTGTGCTTGTGTGATTAATTAGGAATAAAAAGGTTAGGTGTACTGTATGCCTGCGTGCATGTGCCGGCTAAGCGCCGCTTAGTTAAGAATAAAAAGGTTAGGTTACGGCCTCTTTGATCATAAAGTTTCCAATCGTGCGTGGTGCTTTTCATTAACAAAGAAATGGTCGTCGCCGACAACATCATGGCTACATCATATACATGACTAAGACTACGTACTTAACAACAACCACTCCACTTCATGAGAAAGTATGAGTAGTAAGTACATATGTTTAGCTGATGATGAAATTTACCTGCGACGTTGATGTTCTCGACGATGTAGAGGACGTTGTCATGGTTGATCTCGCCCTTTCTCTCGGCCTCCAGGATGTGGTCCATGGCGCACCTGATCTCGCCCGTCTTCTCCAACGCCTCCCTGCAAATGTCATGTCGGATAAGTTAGGGACCCGTACCCATTAATTTCCCAGTTGGACAACTAGGTGCCAAGTAGCTCGGCGTACAGTAAAATGCAGCCATGTTGCTATGCTGGTTTGTTAGCATGATCGATCCGTCCAATTCAATAGAGGAATAAGCTAACAGCTCCATTATCGTACGTGGTCCCACATGATGTGTAACATGCAATGGAAAATGGCAAACCAGGAGCACTACAACTAGCCATTTTAGCCATTTTCTAAAAAAAAACTAGCCATTTTAGCCTGCTTTGTAACTTGTCATTTTTCCCCATGGCTTACTAAGCAGATGGCGATCTGGTAGACCTGCTCCAATCAGACGAACAATTCAAATAACTTATGTTTGACGCTTTCCACTGTCGGTGTGATCGTGAATGAGTCGGACCTCCAACCGCTTCAGAAAGCAATTTCACCAATTAAAGCCTTTGCTTTGAAAAGGCCGATCCATCACATGATGCGCGGTTGTTCACGTAATCATCAATCTCTGCATGCTACGCCAAGCAAAGGTTTCAAGAACACGCAGCCGTATGGACAAAGACAGATCTCAAGTCCCTCCCATCTTGTTGTGCGATGTCAAAACTATTGAGGCATCTGGGTTATGGGAGCATGGCTGCATCGGGCAGCGTTCTAATGGGTCATTGCGTGCTGGTTTGGACGAGAGCGACACGATGGCTGGTGGCCTTGAAAAGGTCAAGTGTAGGCGCAAAGATAACTTGTGCCGAGAAGTTTGACGACCATGCTGCTCCACGACGTTACCGACGTCGCTATCACCGTGATCTGGATGACCACATCAGCCAGCCACCTCGTGGAATGGAACCCCAGCTAACTTGTGCAGGTAGGAGCGCCACCAAACTCGCTCTCCAGCTCACCACCGATTCACTGCAACCGGTCAGCTACCACCGCCGGCCGGCCAGCACCAACCAACGCAACCCACGCACGACGAGTAAAGAAATGGAAGCTGGCGCAAGTGGAGCCAACATGCGTGTCCAATTTGGCGTGCCTACTTGCTTATAGTAACATGGAGTCATGGATTAACGCTAGGCGCACGAATTAATAATTATAGTAAGAGACAATCAAGCACTAGACTGCTACTGGTATAGTGCTGGAGTGCTTACTTGCGCGGTTGGACGAACTGGTCCTCGAACACCTTCATGCGCTTGGTCTTGAGGTTGGTGCAGCGGTTGAGGTAGCGGCGGAGGAAGGGGCGGAGGACGGGGATGAAGTCGCCGTAGTTGTAGTCGAAGCTCTGGGAGAGGATGCTGCGCTCGGCGTTGAGCGCCTTGAGCTGGTTGAAGAGCGGGTCGGCGGTGCTCTCGAAGCGGCGGTCGAACATGATGCGGAACATGTCGTTGTACATCATGAGCTGCAGCCTGCGGCGCACCACCACGCCCGCCGCCGCCGCCGCCGGGTCGGCCCTGAGGTCCTCCACCACCAGCCGCGCCTCCTCCTCCCACCCCGCCCGGTTCTGCGCCACCACCTTGTTGGTGAAGAAGGGCACCGTCATGATCCGCCGCATCTTCCGCCAGTGGTCGCCGTACACCGTGAACACCATGTCCTGCATTTGCGCGTCAATTACCAGCGTTAATTAGACGCCCGTTAATTAATTACTTCCGCTACTATGCGATCGAGGAGCAGATTAAATCAGGACGATTAATAATTGATGGATTTACCTGGCCCTTGCCGGTGAAGATGTCGAAGACGACGTTGCGGGTGCGGGAGCCGAACTCGACGCCCTGGGTGTGGAGGACCTCCTTGGCGAGCTCGGGGCTGGAGACGACCACCAGGTTGCGGACGCCCATGCGGAGGAGGAACACCTCGCCGAACCGCCTGGCCATGCCCATCAGGTTGCGGTGGTTGAGGTCATCGCCGACCTGCAGCCAGTTGCCGACGATGGGCGCGCCGGAGGGGCCCGGGGGGAGGCGGAGGCGCTTGCCGGCGAGCTTGGCGACGGCGATGGCCAGCACCGCCGCGGCGAAGAGGCCCAGCAGGGCCTTCTCCAGGAGGAGCACGTCCATCGGGGGTAGGTGCGGTGTGCGGCTCCCGTGTGCCTGTGTGTGTCGTGTCGCTGGTGGGGAGGGGCGGGCCGATCTGCCGAATTAATTTGACGGACGATTGCGCAGCGGTGGGGATTTTATAGCGGGGGGTTTTGACGGAGGTAGGTGGCGGGCGGATGTGAAGTGGTACACGGGGTCGGCGATTCTGGTGGTGTGGGAAGGCGTACGGGTGGCGGGGTGGGTGGGTGTGTGGGTGGTGGTGCGGGCCCAGCTGTGGTCCGGAACCATTTTTTTGGGGGGCGGGCATGGGCTAATCGGGAAAGAGGGCCGGCGGGCTCGTGTTTGGTGGGTCAAGGAGTTGGGCTGGTCAAAACGCACAAGTCGCAGGGGTGAGTAGAGACATAGTAGTACATGGCGGCCGGAGCGCCACCAACCGCACGCAGAAACTGTTGGCCGATCTCGTGGCCGGGTCAAAGCGATGAAAATGGCGTTTCCGGCCAGCAACGCGACCACGAGTTTGCTGGCATCCTGAGAACTAGAGGGGCAGCCGCGCGAAGCGTAAGGTACGGTGACAACTGACAACACAACCACTGTGTTCCGCAGCCGCGTGTTGCGTTAGCCACCTCCTCCGCTTGGCATGCGTCGGTCGCCTCGTCGTGCCTCTGAACCCCGACCTTCTCCGGCACCGGCGACCAGCTCCCACCATTCACCGACAACGTCAACTCCCTTCTCCTCCTTGGGCGACATTTCGGCCAGGGTGTCCTCACCTCCGACTTGGAGATCGGCGTTGTGGGAAGAATCGGCCGTGGCGTCCCATTTTCTACGGGTCTGCGTCATGGGAAACGACGGTGAGGTTCCTAAAAGCATCTCTGGCCGACCCTTTAAAATGTTTTAAATTCTTTAAAAAATATATTCGAGGAGTTAAATTGGACCTAATTGAATCCTCAAACTATATTAACTCAAAAATTATAAACGCCGCGTGGGCAAGCCTTCAAATCCACTCAGTCACGGCCAGTTCTCAAGGAAAAACACCCCCTCCCCCCCTTGTGCCCGCTGCTCATCCGCATCCATGTCGGCGCCGTCCTCCTTGTCTCCGCCGGCTACCACGCACTACCGTCGACACCCTGTAGCAGCTGCCGCCCTTCCGCCCCATTCCGATTTGCTCGTCGGTCGTCGTTGGAAGACGCGTCTACACCCGTCGCCAAATCGACGCACCTACGTCCCCGAGAGTGATTTGATCCCTGTAAGTAATATAATCGGCTTGCCCTTGGCACAATTAAAGATTTGACCACTTGTTGCACCATTGCACGTTTGTTATAAATGACATTCTTACAATTATTCTTGTGATCAAACAAACCATCAAAAAGTCTTTGTAGCGTTTACACTTTTACAATGACTCCTCACTAACTTTCATTAACAACTATTTTTTATTCTTGTTAGGATCGATACTCTTACTTACCAAAAATGTATACAATAGATTACCTACACTTATGAGTTATCAGACCTCACTACATTTGGAAGAGCTAAGCTCCCCTTACCTGCAAAACCTTTGTATGGCTTGCTTTCAGTATAGAATTTGGGCATCCGATCGTCGTTAAGGCATGGCATTCAGGGTTATATGAAGCCTTGCTACTTGATGTGCTAGTAGGATGAAGGTATCATCGACCACTCTCTCATCCAGTGTGTATGAGTGACATACTTGGTGGCACTGTCTCAACAGATGTTCCCAAAGTGAACTCAGGGGTGGAAGATGTTGAGAAAAAATGAGGGCTTGCTCAGCAAATGACTATTCAAGCTACTCACCGAGGGCGGGTATGACAAGATTTGCTTAGAAGTAAGTATCTCGCCTTTAAAACCTTGTCACAAGTAATTGCCAAGCCGGCCAATTTGCTGGCAATGATTGCATTTTTAACACGCAGACAGTTTCAGATTTTTTGCAAGACATTTTCCAAGGCTATCAGCTTGATCCAGATGTGGTCCTCTTTTTGCCGGGAGGAAGGGCTGGACGTCTACGATCTATGGGTATAACCTATGGGAAGCGGTTGATCAAAGGTTTATGCAGCCGATTTGGGCAGCGTAGCAATATGATGTATGACACATGAACGTTCATACTCCTTCTGTTTCATAATGTAGTGCACATAGATGTTTTGAAAAGTGAAGCATCACAAATTTTGACCAGATTCGTTGAGAAAAGCATTTACTTCTAGAATGCCAATCTTATATCATTAGATTCATTTTTTTGCGAAAATATTATTAGATTCATGAACTTTCATACTTTATATATATACTTGGTATTGTAGATATAAATAGTTATTTGTACTAAATTGATCAAAGTTTTTAAAGTTTGATTTTTCAAAAAATCTATACGCGCTACATTATGAAACGAAGGGAGTATTTTCTTGTTCTTGTCGGTTGATCTTCTCTTTGCTTTCCCACGTGGGCCTTATATCGCTATTTGAGTTGTTTGGGTGTTATAAACAATGCAATAATTAAATGGAGATTGCGTCATTGCGTGCATCAATAAAAATCAAGTCTAAAATAAAGGTCCAAGCCTGATTTTCGTGAGGTTAGAAGTTCCAAATCTTGTACTAGTCCAAGTTCAAGGTCCTCCAACTCAGAGCTGGTTCAAACTTGATTTTTATTGTGTCTGGTAGTTCAAAATATTCTTTACGTAGGTGATTTGTATCATTGGATGATCACACACACCGTTGTTATACTGAACACGAGCCTGTCTGGTGATCCGTGAACACATGCGGCAGCATCCAGCAGAGCAGAATCTAACCATAAGATCAGCAAAAAAACTTGGGTTGTCTGGTCGACTAGCCTAACAAAGCAGAAAGAAACAAACAGAGGCATCGAGCAACAAACAGTGGGAACGTTTCAGCAGTAACACACATATGGGGCCGTTTCCAAATAACACCCCAAAGTGCTTAGGACCATTTGGATCTTGCATACGTGCATCAAGAAGTCAAGGCTCCTAAACTGGATCAGTTTCTTAATTTGGTCAAGGCAAAAACCTGCACAATTCAAAGGCATTTGACATCACTGAGCATTTCAGCAGCATGTGAGATCACCACCATCATCAAGAGAGCAATTAGCAGGAATCACTCTTCTCCTAGAGCTGTCGGTTTTCGAGCTCGACGACTTTCTCTTGAAGAGCTGCCACTTGCCAGTTGAGTCGAAAAAACACTGAATAGAATAGATACAGGTACGCTCCAAGCAAAGCAATATTTAGCCGCGGGATCCCCTTGACTTGCCTCATCGACTTGTCAATATCCTACAGGTTTTCGACGCAGAGGCCGGGGATAACCTCCTTTCCGGAAAAAAATATCCTACAGGTTTTCGAGCGCATACTTCATAGTCTCCTCCTGGCTGCACTGCTCCAGAAATACAACAAGTTACGTGGGTCAAAAAAAGAAAGCTGTAGAAGCCATTCGCCAGAAAGCAGCAAGTGACATGGGGCTGAAAGAAAGTGTGCTTGATCGGTTTTAATCTTAGCTTTCGATATTAACTATGTGAATGGCCTACGAATGTCCTGCTGCAGTTGGGAAACGATCTGAATAAATAGTGACTTTGAGCATCTCTAGCAGATCCCTTATCACGCGGATCTTTAAAATGAGTATAAGGGCCGTGGAAAATGTGTTTTGAGGGCTGGCGCGGGCTGCGGCCGAACAGACCCCGCAAGGCCGAACTGTAAAATGGCTACAACCCATGCTAGCCCTTAAACCGAAAAACCAAATTAGACAATTTGACCGCAATTCCGATAAAATGGCTATAAATTCAAACATAATTTGCACGGAAATTAAGCATAGTTTTCATCCATGACCCAAAAGAACCTAATGCAAAAGCCACCACCATATCCATGACCATCATCATCATCATCACTCTCCACCACCGCCACCGAAGCCACCACCACCTCCATGACCATCATCATCATCACTGTCCACCACCGCCACCACCCATCGCTGCTTGCTTCCTTCTCTCCAAGATCTCCCTATTTGCGATATCATGCCATTCTTTGTGATGTCATCCATGTCATTACGGTTCATCATCATGATCTTTTTCTCCTCTTGAAGAAGCTTGGACAAGGACTTGTTCTCCTCTGCAAGGGCTCTTCTCTACTCAATGGCGGCCTTGCGCAACCCCTCTTCCTTGAGTAATTGCCACTTTTCTTGCTTCTCTTGTGCCTTCTTGTCGGCCAACTTCTTCTTTGCCTCCAATGTCTTGGCCACCATCAACTCATTTGATTGCACCATGGCATCTATCTTGTCCTGCAAGCTTGATGCCTCCACTTCCCTCTTGATCTTGTCCTTGGCCTTCTTGTTTCCATCGGGCTTGTTCTTGGGCCATCATCATCATTCATCTTGGTGAGTGAACCTCTCTTCGGTGGGGATTCTTTGTCAATCAGCTTTCACTTCTCGCTATTTTGAATCAATTTCCAACAATGTTCTAGTGTAAATGACTTGCCATTGGAAGCTTCCGCATCCTTGTGCCTTTCTTGCGAAATTTTGTCCTACAAAATGAAAACAATGTCAAAGTATGTCACATGCAACCACTCACATAATCATTTGCACTACTTGGGATGTGAAAACAAACTCACATTATCGGCTTAAACGGTATCATTTGGAGGTGCATTGAGGACTTGCTCCAAGTAACCTGTAACGCCCTCGATGCGGCTATATCTCCCACGTGTCGAAGCACGACTTAGAGGCATAACCGCATTGAAAGCAATGTCGCAAGTGAGGTAATCTTCACACAACCCATGTAATACATAAGGGAAAGAGATACATAGTTGGCTTACAATCGCCACTTTACACAATTACATGAATAAAGCATTACATTCATCCAAATACACTCAAGGTCCGACTACGGAACCAAAATAAAAGAAGACTACCCCAAATGCTACACAGATCCCCGATCGTCCCAACTGGGCTCCACTACTGATCAACTGGAAACGAAACAACACAAAGAACGAGATCTTCATCGAGCTCCTCCTTGAGCTCGGTTGCGTCACCTACACGATATCATCGGCACCTGCAAACTGGTTTTAGAAGTATATGTGAGTCAAGGGGTCTCAGCAATCTCGCACCCTCGCGATCAAGACTATTTAAGCTTATAGGTAGGGTAAAAAGGTATGAGGTGGAGCTGCAGCAAGCGACTAGCATATTTGGTGGCTAAACATACGCAAATGAGAGCGAGAAGAGAGGGCAAGGCACGGTCGATAAAACTATGATCAAGAAGTGATCCTAGAACAACCTACGTCAAGTATAACTCCAACACCGTGTTCACTTCCAGGACTCCACCGAGAAGAGACCATCACGGTTACACACGTGGTTGATGTATTTTAATTAAGATCAACTTCAGGTTTTCTACAACCGGACATTAACAAATTCCCATCTGCCCATAACCGCGGGCACGGCTTTCGAAAGTTCAAATCCCTGCAGGGGTGTCCCAACTTAGCCCATCACAAGCTCTCACGGTCAACGAAGGATATTCCTTCTCCCAAGACAATCCGATCAGACTCGACATCCTGGTTACAAGACATTTCGACAATGATAAAACAAGACCAGCAAAGCCACCCAGATGTGCCGACAAATCCCGATAGGAGCTGCACATATCTCGTTCTCAGGGCACACCGGATGAGCAAGACGTCGGGTGGGCCAGCCCAGAGTTGCCCCTGGTAGCTCCGGACATCGCTCAGTTGGACCAACACTTAGAAAAGCACTGGCCCGGGGGGGTTAAAATAAAGATGACCCTTGAGTCTGCAGAACCCAAGGGAAAGAAAAGGCTAGGTGGCGAATGGTAAAACCAATGTTGGGCCTTGCTGGAGGAGTTTTATTCAAGGCGAACTGTCAAGGGGTTCCCATTATAACCCAACCGTGTAAGGAACGCAAAATACGGGAACATAACACCGATATGACGAAAACTAGGGCGGCAAGAGTGGAACAAAACACCAGGCATAAGGCCGAGCCTTCCACCCTTTACCAAGTATATAGATGCATTAATTAAATAAGAGATATTGTGATATCCCAACAAAATATCCATGTTCCAACATGGAACAAACTCCAATCTTCACCTGCAACTAGCAACGCTATAAGAGGGGCTGAGCAAAGCGTAACATAGCCAAACAACGGTTTGCTAGGACAAGGTGGGTTAGAGGCTTGGTTTAACAATATGGGAGGCATGATAAGCAAGTGGTAGGTATCGCAGCATAAGCATAGCAAAAGAGCGAGCAACTAGCAAGCAAAGATAGAAGTGATTTCGAGGGTATGGTCATCTTGCCTGAGATCCCGCAAAGAAGAAGAACGAGTCCATGAAGAAGACAAACGGACGTAGTCGAACGGATCCTCACAACTCCGGAACGAAACTGAAGTTAACGCGAGAAGCAACCCGGAAAGAAGCAAACAACATAGTAAACAACCATCACATAATCATGGCATGATGCACAATCAAGTATGATGCATGTCCGGTTTAATGAGGCATGACCTGGGAAAGTGCACAAGCAATACTACAAGTTAAGTGGAGCTCAATATGCAATGGAGTTGCATATTGACGAAACACCACATGACTTATTTAGTTCAATCTTGTTTATGTACCAAACAATATTAAATGTTGCTAAACATGGCAAGATGTGGAGAAAAGTCAAACTACCTATCTAGCCAAGTTTAAATGAGGCCGGAAACAACGACCAACAATTCCGGTAAATCCCCATATGCATTAGCAATTTGGTGCAACAACAATTTTAAACATTTAAATGTTATTATCATGATGTGAATGACATATGCAAGTTTATGAAAGTTTTAAGACAATGTTGACATGAGCATTATGAAGCATTTGTCGCCATGGCGGAAGGAAAAAGGGGTGCCACAGCGGCGAAATGGAAATGTTACCATGGCAACATTCCGGTTCCGGTAATTCGATTGAGCTACCGATGCAAAGGCGAAGTGTACGGATGCGTGCAAAAGATGGTGGGGCACTCCCGGATACCGGGTGTCCCATGAGTCGACGATGGTGACAAGGAAAAAGAGGGGCAACGTGCACCGACAATTCGAGCACGAAGCAAGCACGAGCATCTCATACATCACACATGCATTCGTTCACGGGTGGTCGTCTCAGGGTTATACCTTGGAAGCGTGCAAGCGGGACGGTTCGGGTTCGGTTCGGGTTCGGTGCAAGTAGAGGAAGTAGGCGTTCTCACGACGGTAGTCGTACACGACGCGTTGTGGAAGTAGTAGTACTCGCGGACTTCGGCGGTGGTAGTCGTTCAGGGTCTTGGCGGTTCGTCGTGTAGTCGTACATGTTCGACGTGGTACACGGTTCGAAGTCGTGCATGTCCTGTAGATGTTTGGGGTCACTGTGAGGAACTTGTCGAATCCAGGGTCTCAGTCGTCGGTAGTGGTACACGTTTCGAAGGTGAACTTGACGAACTCGAATCCCTTCGGGGTTGTCGTGGTACTTGGGGTCTTCGGACCCGCCGGTCTCGTTCTTGCGACAATAGTTGAACTTGAAGTTATTGGTTCATGGGTCTTTGGCATCGGTAGTCGTACACATAACGTAGAGGAACTTGGTCTTGCGAAGAGGTACTTAACGGTAGTGGTACTTGACACGTTCGAGGGTCGTTCATGTCATGGTACTTGGCAAAATCCTCAGAGAAGGTGCTTGACGGTCCGGGTACGGTTCTTGGTGTCTCATCCTTGCTGATCCAAAACAAACGCGAGACGGAAGGCCTCTGGTGGGCAGCAGCAAGGCAGGGACGGGAGGATCCGACCCAACGCGACCGGATCTGGCGATCTCCGGTGACGAATGTAGCAGGGCGGCGACGTGAGGCTTGACAGCATGGACTTGAAGCGAGGAGGAGGCCACGGCAGGAGGTCGGCGACGTGGTGGAGCTAGGTAGGGGCTCCGGTCCACTGCTATTGTTGACGCTGGCACCGCAGATGAGGCAGGGAGACGGCGCGGCGCTCGCCGGAGATAGAGCCGGCGGTGGAGGGCGGTCCTGGCGCGGGCACCATGGCTGGAGGCGGGGAGGTACTTGGGCGGCGGGAGGAGCAGCTCCGGCAGGACGAGGGACTCGGCGACACGGACTTGGGGCACCGGTGACGAGCGACGTCTACGGGTGCAGAGGATGACGGATGCAGGCGCGGGTGCTCGAGGAGCTCCTCTCCTCGAGCGCTCGGCGACGGGGACTTTGCGAGGAGGAGGCGCCGGTGACGGGCGACGTCTTGTGCTGCAGCGGGAGGCGCGCGGGAGGCTGCGAGAGGAGGGAGAGAGAGAGAATGCGAGAGGATGGGGATCAGCACGAGAGAGAGAGAGAGAAGGAGGAGGTCGAGCGAGGGAGAGATGGGGATCGGGGCCCCTGGTGGCGCTGGAGGGGGCATCGAGGGAGAGAGCGAGGGGATCGGGAGGAGGCTAGGGTTAAGAGGGGTGTGGGCCTCCAGGAGCAAATGGACCGGCCTGGTTGGGAGACCCAAGTGGCCAGCTGGGCCTCTTTCTCTAAACTCCCACTCCTCTTTTATTTACCAAAATAGTAAATAGCACAGAAAAAAATGGGAGAAAGAAAGGGTTGGAGAAAGAATTTGGGCAAGAGGGTAATTTTCTTGAGCTCACAAAAATGTGCATCTTCCAAAAATAGAAAAGAGCACACATGTGAAGTTTGAATTCAAACTCATTTGAATTTAATTCAAATGAGTGTGAGAAGGAAGTGGGTATTCGATAGGTCAAAAAATGTTGGGAATTTTGGCAGAGCTCCGGAAAAGGTAAAAGAATTATCGACAAAGTTTGAGAGTCGAAAATCGGAAGAAGGAAAGGTCAAAGATTTAACATGCAAGTGGGTTGCGGATAATTCCAAATTAATGGAATACTTTATAATAGCTCCCTAGATATTGGGAGGGTATGTTTTAAAGAGAAATCACCATGTGAGTTCCCTCTATTTAAATAGATCAACGATCTATGCAATTTATTTAAGTGAGATGCAAAAGATTTATGACATGATGACATGATGCAATGCAAAAATAAAAGGAGCAAGCAAAAATGAAACACACGGAGAAACCCGGAACCTATGGAAGGCAACTGAAGCTCCGGTCTTGGGGCGTCACAACACTCCACCACTACGAGAGGATCTTGTCCCGAGATCTAGAATGACACCGGAGAGAAAACGGAAGAGGAAGATAAGAGGTAAAACTAAGTTGCTTCTTTGACAAACGAGTGAAACCAAAGAACCTTGAGAGGTTGAACAACTTGAAAGAAAGGATACAACAAAGATGAACAAAGTTGAAAACACCCGTTAGAAAAGAGGAACAAGGAACATTACTAGAACCTTGTATGTTGAAAGACATACGAAAAAGGGTTGCAATGGGCAAGAAGTACATGCAAGCACTCCGGTAGAGACGAGAAGTACAAGGAACGATAAGGATCAATTATGACAACACTCCGGTTGGACATAGAAGGTAAAGAATATAAACTTTGCCAAACGAAAGCACTTGGATGAGACTCCGGTTAGAAGAGGAATGATAGAAATTACACTCCGGTTAAAACAAGATAGAGAAGGAAAAAGAATGATATAATTTGGACAGCATTCTGACTGAAAAGAAAAGGAATTGAATAAGAACTTGATAAGATGAGAAGATACTTGATGAAATCAACAACATACTGCCTCCGGAACTATTGAAAGAATGGCACAAGGGGTAAGGACGATTTCAGACAGCACTCTGGTTGAGAAAAGAGACACAACTTGAGAGAATGGGAAGAACTTGAAAGAGGGCACAACACTCCGGTTAAAACGATAAGCACGAAAAGAACATGATCGTCACCATTCGAGATGATGAAATGAGAGAGCAACAACACAATGCCTTCGGAAGAAATAAAAGAATGGAATCACAACATCTTCTACCTCAAATGAGCTTGAAAAAGCATACTTAGGAGAAGGGTCGAGCGGAGTTGTTGGTGAACCAACAACGAAACGAATAAACATGTAATGAGCTTATGAACAACATCTCAAAATCAAGAGGTGAAATTCTGCCACTAACGGAAACGATAGATTGGATTGACATGAACAAGAAGACGAGAAACTTATATCACCGGGGGAATAGATGAAGAACTTGGGTCATTTATAAGCACCATAAATAGCGACAATCCTTAGGGAAAGCTTAAGGTGAAAAATAACCCAAGATAACTCCAAAGAAGAGGTTGATGGATTTAAAATACCTCATTCTTAACAACAAGTGAATCATGAAACATGAGCTCAAATTATCAAGAATGACATAATACCACCTCCAATGATACGGTAGAAAGAATTGCACTCCGGATTGCAAGATGAAGAATGACTGAGCTCCTTAAAAGAATCTCGATGAAAACTTCAAGAAGGAATTAAATCCTTGATGAACCAACATGTAGAACCTTCATGCAGAACTCCAGTAACAAAAGGATGATCAAAACGGAATGAAGGAGAAGTTGAAAACACCAGTTGAATTCTTGCAATGATTAGATGGATCTTCGCGATGATATAGTTGAGAGAGCTTGGAAGTCCAGTAAAATAAAAGATGAATAATTGAGATCAAGAATTTTAATGAACCTCCGGAATAAGGAATTAATCACTTGGGTGAATCAACAATAAGAATTATGTTACGCTTATCCTTCACCAATTAAATTTATGACGAGCAAACGGATTTTGCATAGTACTTATTCTCGAAGAAAGGATTAGAATAGATATAGCGCAACTTGAGAATGTCTTCGATGATCCACCGGTAGGATGACATAACGGATGAATTGATACAAAAATAAAGGAAGCGAAAACTTGAACGAACCACCATAAGAATTGAAAAAGAGCGAAGTAAAGGGATGAATCACCAGGTAAGAATTGTGAAATGAATGACGATACTTGAGACAATCTAGATACATGAGAACGAAAGGATCACAAACTGATTATAGATCACTTGAACGATGCACCGGTAAGATTGGAGAATGACAACTGAAAGCTGAGAATGAATAAACCTGAACTGATGGACTCCGGATAACAAACTGAAAAGAATCCTGAATTGCTCCGGATGGGTGAAAAGAATTCTCATAACCAAAACACTTATGAGAGGATGGCAAACAAGCTAGAGCCATGAATCTTCAAGAGAACGGACCAAGATTTAGAGGAAACACTTCTTCGGTCTTCAAAATCTGAGAATTACGACGAGAAACACCACCATGAATTATTTAGACACTCCGGAAGAATCAAAAGCAAAGAGGTTGAGTCAATGATGAAAAGAATTTGACAGATCTTGGAGAAAGACATTTGACTGATGATAACTCATTCGTACGTCAAACTTTGAAAGAATTTGAGGGTAGCTCCGGGAAAATAAGAAGAGTCAGGTAAGATCCTGGAAAAAGACCTGTGGGTTAGGGCCCACTCAAAAGAAACACCGCTGAAATGATTTAGAAGAGAGATTGCGCCGGTTGAATTAAACGGCTTGAATGAGATAACAACATCGAAATAAGTTGAACGGATCTTGAATGACAAGACGAACCTTCTGAGATATCTTTAGCACTCCCGAACAAATGAATAGCGAGAAGGTGAATGATAAAGAGGTGCACCGGCATGAGAAAACATTTGAAACGAGGAAACGGATATGATCAACTCCAAAGCTTGAATTGAATCCACAGGAGAAGAAAGAGAACGAAGAATAATGGACTTGTAGAGCATCTTCATGAGAACCGTCGGGTAAGAACATTGACTGAAAAGAATGGAAAGACTTCTCATCAATAACATGATAGTTGATTAAGAAATCCGAATCCTTGAAGAAAAGGGTGGGAGGGTGGGAAAATAAAGGAAACTTGGGATGGATGAAACAAACAACATTGAGAAAGCCTAGAGTTGGTCTTGTGGATGGGGAGAATGATGGGATCATCTCATAGAGAAGCGCACCGGTTGGAAAAGGATTGACAAGACAAACCCGATGAACAAGAAGGGTTAGTATTCACATAGGAATATGAGAACGCCACTTAGGGAAGGTATGGAATCAACATTTGACTTCGAAGCAACTCGAATAACACAACTCAAAACAAAACAAAGGATTGGCTTGCAGAAAAGCCAGAACAAACATATGATAGAGATTTCGTCCAAAGTTTTCGTGGTGGGGCCTACACGGGCTCGATCGTACATCACCATCATATACAAGGCAGTGCACATGACATACGAAGCATCCCCGAGTCAGCATAGCCAAGGACTCTCTAACACACAATGAGACCACTGTAAAACCAACCGTGGATAGGCGGACCACTAGACGTCGAACCCCAATTTCATATCATACATCTGTCGGAAAGATATCCTAGGATCTACTTGAATTCCCACTTATAAACTCCCGAAACTTTCCGGTTTTGCAATCAGGTGTTGGGGATATAGGGGAAGCATAATATCTCACCCAAAACTAACAAATCATACATCCAGCTGTATCCATCCTTCAACACATAACCAAGAAACCTTCGGAAATCGTTTACCTCAACCTTCGAAAAGCATCCGTTATACGAGTTATGGCAATACTCCCGAACTCCTGCCCCAGTACTGGGTGGCGTCGAGGTTATCTCACCAACAACTGCATAAAAGAGATTTTCGATGTCGGCGAAACTCAGGTATTCCAGAACTGCAACGATAAAATTGTAACGACAACACCTCGGAGCTCAACTCCCCGGGACACTGCCACAACCCCTAAATGTCAGGGGGCACCAAGAACAATGTTCTCGTCACAAAACCATCGGAACGATTCCAAGATACCCGCGTGATCCTAAAAAAATTAGTGAAATTTTGAGAAGAGAAGAGTCAAAACTCTACGTCAGGATGCCTCACCAGAGCGATGAAGGGACTGAGGAGTAAAAAGAATCCTACTCTCTGATATATATAATCCTATAAGACTCAAAACATTTTTCTAGACTCAACAACGCCAACGATTCGATCAAGCAGGGGGGCTCCTAAGGTCGGGGAAGGTTCTGATACCAACTTGTGACGCCCTCGATGCGGCTATATCTCCCACGTGTCGAAGCACGACTTAGAGGCATAACCGCATTGAAAGCAATGGCGCAAGTGAGGTAATCTTCACACAACCCATGTAATAGATAAGGGAAAGAGATACATAGTTGGCTTACAATCGCCACTTCACACAATTACATGAATAAAGCATTACATTCATCCAAATACACTCAAGGTCCGACTACGGAACCAAAATAAAAGAAGACTACCCCAAATGCTACACAGATCCCCGATCGTCCCAACTGGGCTCCACTACTGATCAACTGGAAACGAAACAACACAAAGAACAAGATCTTCATCGAGCTCCTCCTTGAGCTCGGTCGCGTCACATGCACGATATCATCGGCACCTACAAACTGGTTTTGGAAGTATCTGTGAGTCACGGGGTCTCAGCAATCTCGCACCCTCGTGATCAAGACTATTTAAGCTTATAGGTAGTGTAAAAAGGTATGATGTGGAGCTGCAGCAAGCGACTAGCATATTTGGTGGCTAAACATACACAAATGAGAGCGAGAAGAGAGGGCAAGGCATGGTCGATAAAACTATGATCAAGAAGTGATCCTAGAACAACCTACGTCAAGCATAACTCCAACATCGTGTTCACTTCCCGGACTCCGCCGAGAAGAGACCATCACGGCGACACACGCGGTTGATGCATTTTAATTAAGTTAAGTTTCAGGTTTTCTACAACCGGACATTAACAAATTCCCATCTGCCCATAACCGCGGGCACGGCTTTCGAAAGTTCAAATCCCTGCAGGAGTGTCCCAACTTAGCCCATCACAAGCTCTCACGGTCAACGAAGGATATTCCTTCTCCCAAGACAATCCGATCAGACTTGGCATCCTGGTTACAAGACATTTCGACAATGGTAAAACAAGACTAGCAAAGCCACCCAGATGTGCCGACAAATCCCGATAGGAGCTGCACATATCTCGTTCTCAGGGCACACCGGATGAGCAAGACGTCGGGTGGGCCAGCCCAGCGTTGCCCCTGGTAGCTCCGGACATCGCTCAGTTGGACCAACACTTAGAGAAGCACTGGCCCGAGGGGGGTTAAAATGACCCTTGAGTCTGCAGAACCCAAGGGAAAGAAAAGGCTAGGTGGCGAATGGTAAAACCAATGTTGGGCCTTGCTGGAGGAGTTTTATTCAAGGCGAACTGTCAAGGGGTTCCCATTATAACCCAACCGTGTAAGGAACGCAAAATCGGGAACATAACACCGATATGACGGAAAACTAGGGCGGCAAGAGTGGAACAAAACACCAGGCATAAGGCCGAGCCTTCCACCCTTTACCAAGTATATAGATGCATTAATTAAATAAGAGATATTGTGATATCCCAACAAAATATCCATGTTCCAACATGGAACAAACTCCAACTGCAACTAGCAACGCTATAAGAGGGGCTGAGCAAAGAGGTAACATAGCCAAACAACGGTTTGCTAGGACAAGGTGGGTTAGAGGCTTGGTTTAACAATATGGGAGGCATGATAAGCAAGTGGTAGGTATCGCAGCATAAGCATAGCAAAAGAGCGAGCAACTAGCAAGCAAAGATAGAAGTGATTTCGAGGGTATGGTCATCTTGCCTGAGATCCCGCAAAGAAGAAGAACGAGTCCATGAAGAAGACAAACGGACGTAGTCGAATGGATCCTCACAACTCCGGAACGAAACCGAAGTTAACGCGAGAAGCAACCCGGAAAGAATCAAACAACATAGTAAACAACCATCACATAATCATGGCATGATGCACAATCAAGTATGATGCATGTCCGGTTTAATGAGGCATGACCTGGCAAAGTGCACAAGCAATACTACAAGTTAAGTGGAGCTCAATATGCAACGGAGTTGCATATTGATGAAACACCACATGACTTATTTAGTTCAATCTTGTTTATGTACCCAACAATATTAAATGTTGTTAAACATGGCAAGAGGTGGAGCAAAGTCAAACTACCTATCTAGCCAAGTTTAAATGAGGCCGGAAACAACGACCAACAATTCCGGTAAATCCCCATATGCATTAGCAATTTGGTGCAACAACAATTTTAAACATTTAAATGTTATTATCATGATGTGAATGACATATGCAAGTTTATGAAAGTTTTAAGACAATGTTGACATGAGCATTATGAAGCATTTGTCGCCATGGCGGAAGGAAAAAGGGGTGCCACAGCGGCGAAATGGAAATGTTACCATGGCAACATTCCGGTTCCGGTAATTCGATTGAGCTACCGATGCAAAGGCGAAGTGTACGGATGCGTGCAAAAGATGGTGGGGCACTCCCGGATACCGGGTGTCCCATGAGTCGACGATGGTGACAAGGAAAAAGAGGGGCAACGTGCACCGACAATTCGAGCACGAAGCAAGCACGAGCATCTCATACATCACACATGCATTCGTTCACGGGCGGTCGTCTCAGGATTATACCTTCGAAGCGTGCAAGCGGGATGGTTCGGGTTCAGGTTCGGGTTCGGTGCAAGTAGAGGAAGTAGGCGTTCTCATGACAGTAGTCGTACACGACGCGTTGTGGAAGTAGTAGTACTTGCGGACTTCGGAGGCGGTAGTCGTTCAGGGTCTTGGCGGTTCGTCGTGTAGTCGTACATGTTCGACGTGGTACACGGTTCGAAGTCGTGCATGTCCCGTAGATGTTCAGGGTCACCGTGAGGAACTTGTCGAATCCAGGGTCTCAGTCGTCGGTAGTGGTACACGTTTCGAAGGTGAACTTGACGAACTCGAATCCCTTCGGGGTTGTCGTGGTACTTGGGGTCTTCGGACCCGCCGGTCTCATTCTTGCGACAATAGTTGAACTTGAAGTTATTGGTTCATGGGTCTTCGGCGTCGGTAGTCATACACATAACGTAGAGGAACTTGGTCTTGCGAAGAGGTACTTGACGGTAGTGGTACTTGACACGTTCGAGGGTCGTTCATGTCATGGTACTTGGCAAAATCCTCGGAGAAGGTGCTTGACGGTCCGGGTACGGTTCTTGGTGTCTCATCTTTGCTGATCCAAAACAAAAGCGAGACGGAAGGCCTCTAGTGGGCAACAGCAAGGCAGGGACGGGAGGATCCGACCCAACGCGACCGGATCTGGCGATCTCCGGTGATGAATGTAGCAGGGCGGCGACGTGAGGCTTGACAGCATGGACTTGAAGCGAGGAGGAGGCCATGGCAGGAGGTCGGCGACATGGTGGAGCTAGGTAGGGGCTTCGGTCCACTACTATTGTTGACGCCGGCACCGCAGACGAGGCAGGGAGACGGCGCGGCGCTCGCCGGAGGTAGAGCCGGCGGTGGAGGGCGGTCCTGGTGCGGGCACCATGGCCAGAGGCGGGGAGGTACTTGGGCGGCGGGAGGAGCAGCTCCAGCAGGATGAGGGACTCGGCGATGCAGACTTGGGGCGCCGGTGACGGGCGACGTCTGCGGGCGTAGAGGACGACGGCTGCAGGCGCGGGTGCTCGATGAGCTCCTCTCCTCGAGCGCTCGGCGACGGGGACTTTGCGAGGAGGAGGCGCCGGCAATGGGCGACGTCTTGTGCTGCAGCGGGAGGCGCGCGGGAGGCTGCGAGAGGAGCGAGAGAGAGAGACTGTGAGAGGATGGGGATCGACACGAGAGGGAGAGAGAGAGAGAGAAGGAGGAGGAGGTCGAGCGAGGGAGAGATGGGGATCGGGGCCCCTGGTGGCGCTGGAGGGGGCATCGAGGGAGAGAGCGAGAGGATCGGGAGGAGGCTAGGGTTAAGAGGGGTGTGGGCCTCCAGGAGCAAATGGACCGGTCTGGTTGGGAGACCCAAGTGGCCAGCTGGGCCTCTTTCTCTAAACTCCCATTCCTCTTTTATTTACCAAAACAGTAAATAGCACAGAAAAAATGGGAGAAAGAAAGGGTTGGAGAAAGAATTTAGGCAAGAGGGTAATTTTCCTGAGCTCACAAAAATGTTCATCTTCCAAAAATAGAAAAGAGCACACATGTGAAGTTTGAATTCAAACTCATTTGAATTTAATTCAAATGAGTGTGAGAAGGAAGCGGGTATTCGATAGGTCCAAAAATGTTGGGAATTTTGGTAGAGCTCCGGAAAAGGTAAAAGAATTATCGACAAAGTTTGAGAGTCGAAAATCGGAAGAAGGAAAGGTCAAAGATTTAACATGCAAGTGGGTTGCAGATAATTCCAAATTAATGGAATACTTTATAATAGCCCCCTAGATATTGGGAGGGTATGTTTTAAAGAGAAACCACCATGTGAGTTCCCTCGATTTAAATAGATCAACGATCTATGCAATTTATTTCAGTGAGATGCAAAAGATTTATGACATGATGACATGATGCAATGCAAAAATAAAAGGAGCAAGCAAAAATGAAACACGCGGAGAAACCCGGAACCTATGGAAGGCAACTGAAGCTCCAGTCTTGGGGCATCACATAACCACTCCAACGGCTGCAAATCAGCTTGATGACATCCCAACGACCTTGGAGTGACCTATAGGCGTGGCGTCCTTGAGGGATACTTTGCCATCATTCGGAAGAACTGATCGTCTATCCTTTGCCAATATCGCTTAGCGGTTTGGTCAGTGCTAGTGCACGCATCAAGAGACGCGGATTCCCAAGCCTTGATCAAGCCTTGATCTTCTAATTGTGTGTAGTTCTTCGATCTCACGCGCAATTTTGCTTGCGCTTGGTCGAACACCCCCTCCCCAATCACCTCCACCTCATCTTCTTCCTCACCGTGACCGTGCACACCACCATCCATCTCATTGTAGTTGTAATCACCGATCGGGGCTTGATCAATGTCGACGGCGTTGTTGTCCAACACATGCACAAACTTGGCAATCGCATCATGCAAATCGGCACTACAACTTCGCTCCACAAGTCACGAACAATCGCAATGGCGAAAAGTTAAAACAACTAAAAGAAAATCAAATTTCCATACCTTGCGCCCATTTCACCGAACACCTCGGGAGTGGCGGCGACGGCGGGCGTCCTAGGGGAAGCTCTTGGGGTGGCGATCGAAGGAGGTGGTCGCGCGGTGCTCGTATTACATTTTGTGGCCGCCTTCTTGCGTTTCACCCCCGCCACCTTGCGCATCTTCACCAGCGGGGTGGGGACGGCCTGCACCGGATTCGCGGCGGAGGCGGCGGCGGGCGGGTGTGCCTTCCCGACAGTGCTTGCGGGAGCGCAGCTCTGGACGACGATGTTTCCCCAGCGCTTGCGGGGATGGGTGGTGGAGACTTGAACGGCGACGGGCACGACACAGCACGCGACGAGATCTGCTTGAGGAGTTAGCGCGTCCATGACTTCCAAGGTGAGGGACGACGGTTGGGAGGCGTCCATGGCATTACTACATGTAAAGTAGGGTCTAGTATATTGTCCTTGTACACGTATTTGTATACATATGTAATTGTAATTGTGATCATCTATATATTAAGACGTGAGGCTGGATGTCAACCATCCCAAGCAAAACCCTAAACCCTGTGTTTCAACTTGGTATCAGCCAGGTCGGGCCGCCGCCGCCCGATCCTCTCTCCGCGTAGCCGCCGCACTTCCGATCGCTGCTGTCGCGCGTGCTATCCACCCGCTACTGCCTTGCGTGCCATCTTCCGCGCTGCCGCCGCGTCTTGCTCCGCTGCCACTGCGCTGCTCCATCCGCGCAACCGTTGCGATGTCATCCTCCGCTATGCCCGTCGGCCAAACTGTCGGCGCCCTCGTCTCTTCCCCCGTCGCCACGATCCCTGCCGCACCGTCCCGATGATCTCCGTCCGCCTCGGTTGCCACAACTTCATGCTCTGGGGGGGCATCACCAGCACCGTTCTTGCCGGTGCCAACCTTCATGGACACCTTGATGGCACCAAGGCGGCATCGGCCAAAACACTCGTTGTCGGCACCGGCGATGCTGCCACTACCGTCGCCAACCCGGAGTACCACTAATGGTGGTTTCAAGACCAGCGCATCAAGGGGCTTCTTCTCACCTCCATGGTGTGAGGATATTGCATGCCAATTCATTGGCTGCGAGTCGGTGCATGCAGTGTGGACAGTCGTTGCTGCCATGTTCGGCGCCCAGAGCCGCGCCAATGTCCGTCACATCCGGCGGAAACTTCAGTCACTGAGGAAGGATGATTTGTCTGCCGCAGAATACATGCACAAGATGAAGGCCCTGGCCGACACTATGGCCGCCGCTGGCTCTCCGATCCGCGATGATGAGCTTATCGATCACATCCTCACCGGCCTTGGCTCTGCCTACAACTCCATCACCGCCTCCTTGGATGTGAGTAACGCACCCATGCCCTACTCCAGTTTTTACTCATTGGTTTTGTCCTTCAAGGCGCTGCAGGCATAGCAGAGTGCGGTGGAGGGGTGGTCTCCCTCCACGAACGCCATGACCCGTGCGGGTTCGTACGGCGCGGGCGGACGCGCGCCCTACTCCGATCCCTATCCCTCCCAAGGGGGGGCGCCCGGCTGATGGACATGGCCAGCCAGGGCAGAGCTACCAGGGCGGTAATGGCGGCAACACCGGCGGCCGAGACCGCAACGCTGGTTATGTCGGCAATGGCCGGCAAGGTGGAGGGGCAACGCCGGCAACAACGGCAGAGGACGTGGGCGTCACAACCGCTGGCGTCCCCGATGCCAAATTTGCAAGAACTGGGGCCATGAAGTCGACGACTGCCGCAAGCGCTATGATCAGGATCACAACTCCCGCTCCGCCAACTTGGCCTCCACCAACACCGTCGACTTTCCTTGGGTGCTGGATACCGGGGCTATGGATCACTTGACTAATGATCTTGAGCACCTCCAGGTTCACGAGCGCTATGACGGCTAGGATCAGGTTCATGTGGCCAATGGTGAATGTTTGTCTATTTCACACATTGGTCATTCGCGTTTACCCGGTTCATCTCTTAAACTGTGTAACATCCTTCATGTTCCACACATCAGCCAACATCTTCTCTCTGTTTATCGTCTTCTTTGTGATAATGACGTGTTTGTTGAATTTCACCGTCGTTTTTTCCTTGTTAAGGACAAAGCAACTAGGCGCGTCATCCTTCACGGTAGAAGTTACGGGGGGGGGGGGTCTATCCGGTCCCCTTCGCTCGTGCATCATCTTCATCGTCTCACCGTGCCTCCTCCGGTGTTCGAGTTTCGTCGTCGCAATGGCATCAACGTCTTGGTCATCCTACAAATAATGTGGTCACTTCCATTGTTCGAAGTCATGAACTTCCGTGCTCTAGTTCAGATAATTCATCATTAGTTTGTGATGTCTGTCAGCGTGCTAAGAGTCATCAACTACCTTATTCTACTTCATTTCATATCACTATTGTACCTCTTGAATTAATACATTCAGATGTTTGGGGTCATGCTCTTGCTTCGTCGGCAGGGTACAAGTATTATGTTAGTTTTATTGATGACTACACGCGCTTCACCTGGATTTATTTGCTTAAACACTGTTGGAAATATGCCCTAGAGGCAATAATAAATTAGTTATTATTATTATATTTCATTGTTCATGATAATCGTTTATTATCCATGCTAGAATTGTATTGATAGGAAACTCAGATACATGTGTGGATACATAGACAACACCATGTCCCTAGTAAGCCTCTAGTTGACTAGCTCGTTGATCAGATGGTTACGATTTCCTGACCATGGACATTGGATGTCGTTGATAACGGGATCACATCATAGGGAGAATGATGTGATGGACAAGACCCAATCCTAAGCGTAGCACAAGATCATGTCATTCGTTTGCTAAAGCTTTTCTAATGTCAAGTATCATTTCCTTAGACCATGAGATTGTGCAACTCCCGGATACCGTAGGAGTGCTTTGGGTGTGCCAAACGTCACAACGTAACTGGGTGGCTATAAAGGTACACTACAGGTATCTGCGAAAGTGTCTGTTGGGTTGGCACGAATCGAGACTGGGATTTGTCACTCCGTGTAAACGGAGAGGTATCTCTGGGCCCACTCGGTAGGACATCATCATAATGTGCACAATGTGACCAAGGAGTTGATCACGGGATGATGTGTTACGGAATGAGTAAAGAGACTTGCCGGTAACGAGATTGAACAAGGTATCGGGATACCGACGATCGAATCTCGGGCAAGTACAATACCGCTGGACAAAGGGAATTGAATACCGGATTGATTGAATCCTCGACATCATGGTTCATCCGATGAGATCATCGTGGAACATGTGGGAGCCAACATGGGTATCCAGATCCCGCTGTTGGTTATTGGCCGGAGAGTTGTCTCGGTCATGTCTGCATGGTTCCCGAACCCGTAGGGTCTACACACTTAAGGTTCGGTGACGCTAGAGTTGTTAT
Organism: Triticum urartu; assembly: GCF_003073215.2. Classification (NCBI taxonomy): domain Eukaryota; kingdom Viridiplantae; phylum Streptophyta; class Magnoliopsida; order Poales; family Poaceae; genus Triticum; species Triticum urartu. The sequence goes on along the minus strand of NC_053024.1, from coordinate 109,524,188 downwards.
GGGAAATAGTATGTGGTTACCGAAAGTTATCGGAGTCCCGGATGAGATCCCGGACATGACGAGGAGCTCCGGAATGGTCCGGAGGTGAAGATCGGTATATTGGACGAAGGGTATTGGAGTCCGGAATTGTTCCGGAGGTACCAGGTGATGACCAGCGTGTCCGAAAGGGGTTTCGGGGGCCCCGGCAAGCGTTGGGGGCCTTATGGGCCAAGGGGAGAGGGCACATCAGCCCACTGAGGGGCTGAGAGCCCCTCCCACCCCATCTCACGTAACCAGGAGAGGTGGGGGCGCCACCCCTAGGGCAGCCGCCCCTCCCGGCTTGGGGGGCAAGTTTCCTAAGGGGTGGGGGCGCCCAAACCCATCTAGGGTTTCCCCTGTGGCCGCCGCCCCTCCCCTAGGGAACCCTAGGGCGCCTCCCCCTCCTCCCTTCCCCCTATATATAGTGAGGGAGAGAGAGGGCAGCCGCACTCTTCCCCTGGCGCAGCCCTCTTCCTCCTCCAACACCTCATCCTCCTCCGTAGTGCTTGGCGAAGCCCTGCCGGAGAACCACGAGCTCCATCACCACCACGCCGTCGTGCTGTCGGAGTTTTCCCTCTACTTCTCCTCTCGCCTTGCTGGATCAAGAAGGAGGATACGTCTCCCAACCGTACGTGTGTTGAACGCGGAGGTGCCGTCCGTTCGGCGCTAGGATCATCGGTGATTTGGATCACGACGAGTACGACTCCATAAACCCCGTTCACTTGAACGCTTCCGCTTAGCGATCTACAAGGGTATGTAGATGCACTCTCCTTCCCCTCGTTGCTAGATTACTCCATAGATTGATCTTGGTGATGCGTAGAAAACTTTAAATTTCTGCTACGATCCCCAACAAACACAAGTCTGATATTGAGCAAGTTTTCTACAACTTTCAGGCTCATGTCGAATGCCTTCTGGATTATAACATCAAGGCCGTTCAGTCCGACTGGGGTGGTGAATACCACAAACTCCATCGCTACTTTCAACGCACGGGCATCTCTCACCGAGTGTCATGTCCACATACCTCTCAGCAGAATGGTATTGCCGAGCACAAACACTGACATTTGGTCAAGACCGGCCTTGCCTTGCTTGCGCACTCCTCTCTTCCATTTCGGTTTTGGGATGAGGCTTTTCTTACGGCATGTTACCTCATCAACTGTGCCCACTCCGATTCTCAACAAGGACACACCTCTGTTCCGTCTGTTTCATGTTCAGCCCAACTACTCCTTCCTTCGGATTTTTGGGTGTGCTTGTTGGCCTAGTCTCCGCAAGTACAATGCTCACAAGCTTGAGTTTCGTTCCAATATGTGTGCCTTCCTTGGCTATAGTCCTTTGCACAAGGGCCATAAGTGTCTTGACCATACCTCCGGTCGGATATACATCTCTCGTGATGTTGTTTTCAACGAGACTGTGTTTCCTTACTCCCAACCCGGCGTCTCGGTTGATCCTGCTTCTCTTGAACACGCCCTCACTTTTCCCTCTGATGAACCGGTTTCGGATGTCCATGTGCGTAAATATGACTTGTCCTATTTGTCACCTAACTTGTCCTCTGCAGGTGCTATTGCTTTGAGTTCTCCTCAGGTACATGTTGCTGCTCCGCCGCCTCCTGATGAGCCCGACATGCATGCTCACGACGTGCATATCCCGCCGCCCGAGGCAGGCGCGGCTGCCTTGCCAGATGGCGCGACCGCGGATGCGGCTGGGTCGCCACCCTCGCCCGTCGTGTCTAGGTCGCCACCCTCGCCCGGGCCGCCCCCTTCGCCTGGGCTGGTCCAGCCCACCGTCGTCTCTCGGCCCATGTCACCTCTTGCTGAGGTCTCCTCAGTCGCGACACCCTCGGACGAGCCCTCGTCGCCGCCGTCTTCTCCTACCGGCGGTGCAGCTCCGGCGCATGCTATGATTACACGCCATCGTGATCATACGCGCAAGGAGAAGTCTTACACTGATGGCCCGGTTCGGTATGACTCTCGCCGCCGTGCCTTCTTCTCCGCACAAGTTTCCCATCGTGATGCTCTGGGTGAACCTGCCTGGCGTGCTGCCATGTCCGAGGAGTTTGCTGCTCTCCGTCAAACTAACACCCGGGTGTTGGTGCCTCGGCCACCTGGTGTTAATATTGTGAGCTGCAAATGGATTTTCAAAACCAAGTATCGTCCGGATGGGTCTGTTGATAAGCACAAAGCTCATCTTGTTGCTCGCGGTTTCACTCAACAGCATGGGGTTGACTATGGAGATACATTTAGCCCGGTGGTGAAGCCTGCCACAGTTCGCTTGGTTTTGTCTCTTGTTGTGTCTCGTGGTTGGAGCCTCGACAGATTGATGTGAGCAATGCCTTTTTACATGGGTTCTTGGCCGAAGATGTGTATATGCAGCAGCCACCCGGGTTCGAGGATGCCACGTAACCCTCTCATGTCTGCAAACTTCAGCGGTCTATTTATGGTCTCAAGCAGTCGCCCCGTGCCTGGTATGCTCGTTTGAGCCAGCGCCTTTCACAGCTCAGTTTTGTTGTCTCCCGATCAGATGCATCTCTATTCATCTTCTCTCAGGGTGCTATATAGATATACATGCTGGTGTACATTGATGATATTGTGATTGCTCGCTCTACCCCCGCCGTGGTGGATCGTCTTGTGCAGTCGTTGTCTGCTAGCTTTCCCATCAAAGATTTGGTTCGCCTTGAGTACTTTCTTGGTTTGGAAGCGTCCTTTCATTCACGGGGCATGACCTTGACGCAGAAAAAGTATGCTTTGGACCTTCTTCATCGCGTCAACATGGAGAACTGCAAGGCCACTTCCACTCCGCTTGCTACATCCAAGAGTCTCTCACGTCATAGTGGTGCACTACTGGGTAGAGATGACCCCTTTCGGTATCGCAGTGTGGTTGGAGCACTTCAGTATTTGACCCTCACTCGTGTGTCAGTTCCTGTCTCAGCCAACGGAGGATCATTGGGAAGCAGTCAAGCGTATTCTGAGATATGTCAAAGGTACGCTAGACATGGGACTACGGATTCGTAAGTCCAGATTTACTAGAGTGAGTATATTCACCGATGCAGACTGGGCATGCTGTGTTGATGATAGGCGCTCTACTGGTGGTTTTGCTATATTTGTTGGACCCAATCTTGTATCTTGGAGCTCGAAGAAGCAATCCACAGTCTCGAGGTCAAGCATCGAGGCAGAGTATAAGACATTGGCAAATGGCGCAGCTGAAGCCATTTGGATAGACTCAGTTCTCACAGAACTTGGAGTCCCATAGCAGCGCACTCCTATATTGTGGTGTGATAACTTAGGGGCAACTTATCTGACGGCGAATCCAGTGTTTCATGCTCGGACTAAACACATTGAGATTGATTTCCATTTTGTGAGAGAACGAGTAGCTGCTTGTGAACTGGAAGTCGGGTTTATTTCTATAGATGATCAGTTAGCGGATGTATTTACTAAACCCGCTACTAGACAGATGCTAGACAGCTTTAGAACCAATATGAAACTTGTATGTAGTTCAGATTGAGGGGGCATGTAAAGTAGGGTCTAGTATATTGTCCCTGTACACGTATTTGTATACGTATGTAATTGTAATTGTGATCATCTATATATTGAGACGTGAGGCTGGATGTCAACCATCCCACGCAAAACCCTAAACCCTGTGTTTCAACTCTACAGAGCCGTGGAAGGTGGTCCAAAGCGGGCGACGGAAGATCAATAACGGCGGAGCGAAGGGAGAGCGGGAACTGCCCCGCAGAAATGTCCCTCCCGTCAAATCTCGCTAGCGATAGGGGTCACCCTCGGGTCGGTCTCACATCCCGTGTTTCTAAAGGTTGAGGTGAAGAATTTGCCGCGCCCTGCCAAATTTTTAAAGACCGCAGTGCGATACGTTATCTGTTCGGCCACTTTTTTCACGCAAAAGTATAAACCGGCGGTTATTTTACAGTTCGACGCGATATAAGGGGTCTGCTAGAGATGCTCTGACTTGGCTAAGCTCAACTCATTTACAAACGTGTATTCGTTTGGATTCAAAACTGTTCGATTAGTTGAGGATCTACATCAAATCCAATATAGATGACGCCGCTACAGTAGAAACTCATGATAAAGGTACATCACCTCAATCTGCAACAGTTAAATTCTCGCAGCTATAACATTGACAGGGGACACGGGGTAAAGATGTCCTGCTCTGCAAACAAGGTATGACGCTGCTCAGACTACAGAACTACCAAGATGTGATGCTTTGTTTCTAATTGCCGGGGTGGTAAACTGTGTAAGCACAACAGAAATAGTGGACAGATGTCACAAATTGACTGTCTTCGGTACAATAATAATATGGAACGAGTGGTTTACATGGACCTATCATTACAGAGATTAAGGCCCGAGCAGTAGGATTCACTTGTAAATTTATTTATGAAAGTAGGGCTCCGAATTATGAAGCCGATATACTAGCCAAGTTTTCTCATTCCCTAGATTAGGGCCCACATCTCTGGTGGTTGGAACCCCATGATCAATTTTGTATCCCACTAGATGTGAATTGTGAGCACTAAAACCTGGTTTCACCCCTCAAAATATAATAAGAGTAGAGCTCCTATAGCGTGTAACACGCAGCATTTCCTATTCGATCTAGGGCCGGCCCAAAGGAATCTTCCATCCCCCAGCCGGTTTTTTTCTTTTTCAATTTGTTTTTTTGACTGGTTTTGTTTGGTTTATTCTTTATCTATCTGTTTATTTATTTAATATTTTTACTTTTTCTTCACTTTTAGAAAAAAATCAAAGTGCACGAACTTCTTTCAAATTTGATGATTTTTTTCAAAATCAATGAATTTTTTCAAACTCGCATTTTTTTCCAAATTCATGATTTTTTTTCTAAAAATTCGTGAACTTTTTTCAAAATCAATAAACTTTTTTTTGAATTAGTGGTTTCTTTTTGAATTTGTGCGAGTACCATTTCTGCGATCGGACGCCGGTTAGGAACTCATGTAACGCGCACCCCACTATCACGCCGTGGGAGCTATATCTTGCTTATAGCGCCCACGCATATGGGTCGGTCCAGTATTCTCAGTTGTGTGTTTGTCTGTTTGATTGTTCTTTTGAGATCACTAATTAAGGGGTACCATTTGCAAAGGTCTCTCCCGCCTTCTCATGGATTGACAAGTGGCACATTGTATGTGCGTCACTTGTCGCAATCTGGGAGTTTCTCTTTTTTTAAATTTATTATTTAAAAAATATCTTAAAACGTGCGTCCAAGTCCTGAACCGTTTTCACAATTGGATTTCTCACATTGAGATCTTCAAAATTAGATCCCATGTTAACAAGTTTCGATGAATTTTTTCTTTTCACTAAAAAACAACAAGAAAGAAAACCGAGCAGGAAGCACACTTTTTCACTTTTTTCCTTTCGAGAAACTATTGTCCATCTCGCTGAAGCAAATCTGTGTGTCCACGAGAAGCAAATTTGTATTTCTCACTGAAGAAAAAAAACACATTTTTTATCCTTTTTGGGAGGAACCTTGTGGAAACAAATTTGTGCCACGAAAACACGTTGTTTCATTCTGAGAGTCGCAGAAGAAAATCTGTGCCTTTATGGAAAGAAAATTTGCACATACCATGGAATACAAAAAACGTACGTTTTTGCGCAAAACAAAGTTCAATTTTTTTCCTCAAAAAACTAGGCAAAACCGGGCGAGAAGTGAAAACCTGAAAAAAAACATCTAAAACCTGTGAACGCGTACAGAAAAATAAAACAAGATCCTAAGGGAGGGCTGAGCATGCTACATGTGCCGACGGCTGAGAGCGCGCCAAGTGGCACACTCCTAGCCCACCAAAGTGATCCTTGCAGGGCAACCACAAGGGGTATTCCTTGATTAGTTGCTCTCTTGTTCTTTTCTTTCTTTATTTTCGTTCTCTTCTACTTTTTCTTTGATTTTCTATTTCTTCACCGGTTTTCTATAATCTTCTTTTTTTCTTTGTTATACTTCAGTTTACTTTGTTTTCTCACAAGTTTTCATTATTTTTTTATTTAATTCGTTAAAATTGGTTTCTCTTTCTTGTTTTCGGTTTTCTTTGTTTTTCTTCTGTTTGTTGCTTTTCTTTTCCGTTTCTTTGCTGGTGTTCATCGGGTTTTTTCTAGGTTTTCTTTGTTTTTTTTACCTTTTCACTTTCAATACATCCCTACATTTTTCTTGCACATTGTACATTTTTCGTGTATGTCAAAAATATTTTTAATATATGTTTAACATTTTTCAAATATATGTTTGATGTCTATTGTTTCTGTACACATTGTATACATCCAAAAAAAATTGTACATGTTTAACATTTTTTGAACGTATTTCTCTATACCCATTGTTTTGATGTCTTCTTTTTTCAAATGCATCATTCATTTTTCTTATATGTCCGAAACATTTTTATGCATATTTTTTGCATTATATGAACTTTTTTAGAAGTAGTTCATGTACATGTTTACGAAACGCATGAACATTTTTTTCACAAACATTGTTTCAAAAACTATTAACATTTTTTAAGTTATGCTAACAAAATATTTACACTATGTTAACATCTTTGAAATTCTCGATTTTAACTTTTTTGAAGTAAATACGATATTTTTCATTTCATATAAGTAAAGGTTATAAAAGAAAAAAAAGAACAATGAACGACCGTACCAAACGAATGACTGTGGCGAAAAACTTGAGCTGGTCCACTACTAGCTATCTTCAAGCGATGGCTGCCTACAGCTTGCAATTAGGCACATGTCTATATATCGCCTTCAGCGAGTCTGGCTTCGGACTCCCTGAAGGGGCGAGCGAGGTGGGCCGGCCCATGAGCGCGTGAGACCACAGACTATTTTCCTGTTTTATTTATGTTTTTTCATGTTAATAACTTAAGTGTCGCATCCGACTGTCTGAGAGTCGTGAAGGAGCTTCAAGTATGAACTCACCTTCGTCCTTACAGAACTATTTTGAAGGAAATCCAGGTGCGGGCGGGATTGTTTCAATCGTGCTCTTTTAGTCATGAACAACGCGAGAACAATGGGGAACCCCATAGATTAGCAAAGATGGCAACATCCTTACAGTCTGTCATGTACGGCTGGTTTCACCACCAGAACATCTTTGTATCCCCTTGAACATTGAATATTGAATAAAGCGTGTTGATCCTAAAAAAAATATGTTTTCATTTTTTGCTTTTATTTTTGTACCCTTTTTTCTTTAAAATATTCTAAATATATATACTACAAAAAAGTTCTTCAAAAAATATTTAAAAAATGTTGAACAAGTATTCAGAAAGTGTTGACAAGTATTTGAAAAATGTAGAACAACTATTTGAAAAAATGTTGATCATGCATATAAAAATGTTAAACAAGTATTTGAAAAATGTTGAACAACTACTTGAAAAATATTGATTATGTATATAAAAAACGTTGAACAAGTTTTTGTAAAACGTTGAATGTATTTGAAAACTGTTGAACAAGTAATTGAAAAAATATTGGAAAAGTATTTGAAAAAATGTTAATCATGTATATAAAAATGTTGAACAGGTATTTGAGAAAATGTTGAACAAGTATTCCAACAATGTTGAAGAAGTATTTGAAAAAAAGTTGATCATGTATATAAGAATGTAGAATGAAAACGAAAAGACAAAGAAAAACCAAAAAAATGAAAACCGAAAAAAAGAAACAAAAGAAACCGAAGGAAAAAAGAAAATGAAAAAAAATGAAATTAAGAATAAAATCTAACGGAAAATGGAGAAGAAAAAAGAAAATCAATCAAAAAATGAAGAAAAACCTGTCAAAGAACAAAAGAAAAAAAAAGAGAAAAAGCATGAAAAACATGGAAAACCGGCATCGTTTGCCTTAGGTGCACATTGCACCAACAACTTATCGAATGCAAAACATGGGCGCAGTGGCTATCGTTGCCAGCCTCTCCCAGCAGACGGGAGATTGATCACTGTTTCTCCCATTTTACCATTCCCTTTTTTCGTTTAACTGTGCTCCAAATTGGGCCGGCCCAACTACTGTACACCATTCAGCGATAGTTTCCTTCCTTTTAGCTTAACGCGAGCCCGCCTTTGAAATTTGTATATACAAATTTTTTGATCATGTATTTAAATTTTTTTAAACATATTTTAAAAATGTTGATCAAGCATTTGAAATTTGTTAACCTCATATAGAAACATGTTCACCAACTATAATTTTTTGATTTTTTATAATGTATATAAAAAGTATTAATCAAACATTTGAAAATGTCGAACACGTGTTTGAAAAATGTTAATCAAGCTTCCGAACATTTAAAATGTATATAGAAAAAATGTTGACTATGAGTTCAAAAAATATTAATATTAGTCAAGCATTTGAAAAAGTGTTAAATGCGCATAGAAAATTTTTCATATTGTATTTAAAAAATAATGATCAACTATTTAAAATGTGTATAATAAAAATGTTGACCATGTATTAAAAATGTTAAACTTGTATTAAATTTTTTTTAACCTTGTATTAGAAAAAAATATTTGACATATGCGAAAAGGTAGAATGAAAACAAAAAACAATGAAAACCAAAAAAATGAAAACTGAAAAGGAAACAAAATAAACCAAAAGAATGACAAATAAAACCAAAGAAACAAATATAGGAAAAATACGAAAACGAAAACAATACTAAAGCGGAGAAGATAAAACAGAAAGAAACAAAAGGAAACGGCAAAAAATTGGAAACCAAATAAAGAGATGAAAAAGGAACAAAAATGAAGAAATGTAGAAAAAAAGAACAGAAATAGGAAAAAAAACAAACAACACGGAAGAAAATGAGAAAACCGAGAAGAAAAAAAGATAAGAAACTAAATAAAACGAAAAAATAAATACATAAATAAATAAAACCAAAGAAAAAACGAACAAAAGTAAAGAAAAAATCGAATGAAAACCAGAACAAAACAAAAAAAACAGAAAAAAAACGGAGAAGGAACGGTGCAAAACCCAGCATGTTTCGACTAACTATACCCGTGCTACAACTCTGTCACAAATCCCAGCGAAACCGAGTGGCTAGCCGTGCTCTCCCTCAACCAGGTGACCAGGGTTCTAATCCCCTACTCGCTTTTTTTTACTCCTCTTTTTTTCCGTTCTGCGCGAATGGGCCTGCACAAGTATTGGAGACCCTGTTAGAGAGAGAACCGTAGGTCTCGCTGGATGCGAGATATAGCACTCACGTCCTATAAGCGAGCTATGCACCCTTATCGTGTTGCCTAAATCAGCCACTCCCCATCTAACACTTCACGTTTGGCACCAACACAAAATGTGTGTGAACTAAAAATGTTTTAGAAGTTTTGAGAAAAAATATGAAAAATTTAAAATGTTTGTGTATTATTTGTTCTTATAAATTTAAAAAAATTCAGCATTACAAAATATGTTTGGGAGTTTTAAAAAATATTCACGGAACTGAAAAATGATGATGAACTTTAAGATATGTTACAAAATTTCAAAAGATTCAATCAAATCATAAAAAAATCATGAATTTCGAAAAAACGGAATTTAAAAATGCTTATGAATCATAAAAAAATGTTCATAAATTTTGAAAGCGTACAAAAAGTTAAATTATTCTAGCTATAAAAAATGTTCACAGATTAAAAAGTTCTTAATTTTAGAAAATATGGGTAAATTTTAGAAAATGTTCATGAATCTAAAAAATGTACGTAAATTTATTTTTCCCTTGAGTTTGTGGGAATCCAGGTTGCAGCTAGGCCCCATGTGAATCATTTGCTCTTTGCAGATGACATTTTTTTCATAAGTGAGGAGGTAGCTGCTTACATCAAACCGATCCTTAGAGAGACTACTACCAAGCCTTGAGATAGCGAGTTAATTTAGATAGTTATTCAGTCTTTTTTGGAAGGGTTGCTCTAGCACCGTTTCGTGATCATATGAAAACAATTATGAATGTGGCCAATGATTCTTTAACTAAAAGATACCTTGGGTTCCCTCCATCCTTTTGGGTGATCAAATAATGGTAGATTTAAGTATCGCAAATACAGAGTCTGGGCAAGAGTGAGATGATGGTTGGAGCGAGCACTGTCTGCCATCGGGAAAGAAATTCTCACCAAATCAGTATCTCGGGAAGTTCATACATACTCGATCGCGTGTTTTAAGTTACCTCGAGGTCTAAGCCAACATACTCCTTACTGTGGAAATTCTGATGGGGTGAGGGGTTAATAAAGGTGAACGGAAAATATCATGGCTGTCATGGGAGAACATGACAAAGCCAAAACAGGATGGATGATTAGGGATTACTGACATTGAGTTGTTCAATTTGCAATTGCTTGATCGAGACTTGGCGGGTCCTAACTACGACAATGTACTTAAGTGTGCACAACTTGAAGGTTGTGTATTTCCTAGAAAGCTCTATCTCACATGCTGTGTTGGGTCTGAGAACGTCTACCGTGCGACAATCATTATCTTAAGGACATGATGATTTGAAGCTTGGAATTATAAAACGTGTTGGTGACGGAAAGGAAAAAAGTATCTTTGGAGATAACTGGTTGTCATACCTTCTACAGAACATTACACAAACTAATGGGTCTGTACTTGATAACACACAAGTGTACGGAATTTATCGTAGACTTTTCGATAAGTAAGGGCGTCAAACTCAATGAGGAGCAGAAGGAATTAATTGAATGAAGCTAGTAAGAAATCACTACAAAAGTTGCAAAGATTGTTTGATGGTTTGTTTTATCACAAGAGAAATTGCAAAAATAATGTTAAAAAAAGTGCAACAAGTGACCCAATCTTTAGTTGTGCCAAGGACAAGGCAGTTGATTATAAATTGAGGCCCATCTATGCTAAGTATGAAGATGCCCCATGTGGGGTTAGTTATCTCATTGATAATGTCGCATGTGCACGGAATGAGGAGGTTTTCACTCACTTCTCAGGTGCAGGCGCGCGTGGAGCAATTTTAAGAGATGTGACGAGTCGCTTCATGTGCTTGACGCACCAATGATGGAGGCTTTTGCGGTGCTGTTGGGACTAAGACTAGAAGAGGAGCCTGGTATTATTTTGTTGGAAATATGGCCTAGAGGCAATAATAAAGTGGTTATTATTATATTTCCTTGATCATGATAAAGGTTTATTATTCACACTAGAATTGTATTGTCCGGAAACTTAAATACATAAATCAATACCGTGTCGCTAGTGAGCCTCTACTAGACTAGATCGTTGATCAAAAGATGGTTAAGGTTTCCTAACCATAGACATGTGTTGTCACCTGATAACGGAATCACATCATTAGGAGAATGATGTGATGAACAAGAGCCATCCGTTAGCATAGCATATGATCGTTCAGTTTATTGCTACTGTTTTCTTAATGTCAAATACATATTCCTTCGACCATGAGATCATACAACTCCCGGGTACCGAAGGAATACCTTGTGTGCTATCAAACATCATAACGTAACTAGGTGATCATAAAGGTGCTCTACAGGTATCTCCGAAGGTGTTTGTTGAGTTGGCGTGAATCGAGATTGGGATTTGTCACTCCGCATGACAGAGAGGTATCCCTGGGCCCTCTCATTAATACACATCACAAGAGGTTTGCAAGCAAAGTGACTAAGGAGTTAGTTGCAATGTGATGTATTACAGAACGAGTAAAGAGACTCGTCGGTGACGAGATTGAACTAGGTATAGAGATACCGCCGATCGAATCTCGGGAAAGTAACATACGACAGACAAAGGGAACTACACATGTTGTCATAAAGGTTTGACCGATAAAGATCTTTGTAGAATATGTAGGAACTAATATGGGAATCCAGGTCCCGCTATTGGTTATTGACCGGATAAGCATCTCGGTCATGTCTACATAATTCTCGAACCTATAGGGTCCGCACGCTTAACGTTCGTTGACGATATAGTATTATATGAGTTATGTGAACTGGTGACCGAATGTTATTCGGAGTACCAGATAAGATCACGGACATGGCGAGGAGCTCCGGAATGGTCCGGGGATAAGATTGATATATAGGATGATAGTATTTGGTCTCCGAAAAGGTTTCAGATTGCACCGGGTATTTATCGGATCACTGAAAGGGGTTCCAGGAGACCACGAGAGCATATTGGGCCAAAAGGGCCAACAAGGGAAAGCACCCTAGCCCACATGGGGCTGACGCGCCCCCACCTCATGGTAGGCGACCCTAGGGAAGGAAGGGAGAGCCCCCTCTTTCCTTCTCTTCCACATGCAGAGAAAGAAAGGGGGGCGCCTCCCATCTCGCCTCCCCCCGCAAGCGCCAGGAAGAAAAGGGGGGGGGCGGCCAGGGCAGGCGCCGCCCACCCTTGGGGGCTCCCTAGGCAGCCTCCCCTCCCCCTCCACCTATATATATATGAGGAGGGAGAGGGAAAACACACACCACGATCCAAGCCGTGTGCGGCGCCGCCTCTCCCTCTAGTTCTAGTTCCTCCTCCATCCACGTCCGTTGTGCTTGGTGAAGCCCTGCGGATAGTTTCACCACCACTGTTATCACGTTGTCGTGCTGTCGGAACTCATCTACTACTTTGCCTCTCTTGCTAGATCGAGAAGGCGAGGATGTCATCGAGTTGAACCTGTGTTGAACGCGGAGGTGCCGTACGTTCAGTACTTGATCGAGACGGATCGTGAAGGTGTATGACTACATCAACCACATTGATAAACGCTTCCGCTTAGCGATCTACAAGGGTATGTACACTACTAGGGAAATGCTTATACACAGGAGCTTACTAGTAGCGCTTTTACAGACGAAGCGTCGCTGCTACTGGGAATGTATCCGGTGCACCTGCACTTGTGTTGCTACCGGTGCACCGGATGCTATAGAATATTTTTTTAAATCTGAAAAATTCTAGCATGTTAACGCAACATCAATGTATGGTGTCACAAAAATTTGTATACAAATTCAAAATATTTTTTGAGATATAGAAATGACAAATTTGACATCAATGTGATAATGGGCTAAATCTAAAGCCCAAGTTATGTTATGTACACTATTCAGTGTTGAATTTGACATTTTTGTTTTTTGAGTTATGTTTCGAATTTTGACTTGAAATTTCATGACAATCTACATTGATGTTGTGTGAGCATACTAATTTTTCTGCAGAATTTTTTGAACATTTTAAAAGCACAATGTGAGTTCGGTGCACCAAGCTCCGGTGCACCAGATATTTTTCCACTTAGCAGTAGTGCTTGGGCTGTAGAAGCGCTGCTAATATGAGCATAGCAGTAGCGCTGAAGCTGTAAAACGCACTACTACTAAAACTGAAAAACCGTTTCAGGGTATGCTAGGGATACTAGTAGCGCTCATTGGAAGAAAGCGCTACTACTACTTATTTTAGCAACATTGCTTTTTACGGACCAGCGTTACCACTAAAAGCCCTTATCCAAACCAGCCCATGCACGTCCTCTCAATCTCTCCCCCCACACTCTCATCGATCGTCTCTGTCGCCTCCGTCGTCGCCCTCGCCGCCGCCGTCATCGCCGTCCTCCTCCTCCACCCCAAGGTCGATCCCTCCCTCCTCCTCCCCCTCCTCCCCCACCTCCTCCTCCCTCCCCGGCGCCGGCGGCCCCCTCCTCCTCCTCCCTCTCCACCGGTGGCCCCCTCCTCCTCCCTCTCCGGCGGCCCCCTCCTCCTCCTCCCTCCTCCCTCTCCTGCTCTCTCCTCCTCCTCCCTCCTCCTTCCCCTCCTCCTCCCTCCTCCTCCTCCTTCCTCCTCCTGGCCTCCTCCCACCTCCTCCTCCCCCTTTATGTAAATAGGTTTTAGTTGTTAAATGTAGGTTTTTGTTTTTAGTAAATGTAGGTTTTTAGTATATTTTGTTTTTAGAAAATTTGAAAATAATAAGTAAATGTAGGTCTTTTGAATAGAATAGGAAATTTTTAGAAATTTTGAATAAGTAAATTTGAATAGAATAAAATATGAAATTGAAAAAAATAATTAAATGCAGGTCTTTTGAATACAATAGGAAATTTTTAGAAATTTTGAATAAGTAAATTTGAATAGAATAATTTAATGTAGCTTATGGAGTTTCACTAAGTCCTAAGATGACGATAATAATGTTTTTGTTTATATTTTATTTTTGCAGAAATCAAGGAGCCCCTGCATCATCCCCGTCGTTGTCCCCGTCACCGACCCCCTCCAACCTCGATCGAGGTGAGAGCAGCCACCCCATGTTGTTAATTTAATTTAGGTATTTTAGGTGTTTAATCTTAGAATAATGTAGTATGAACCCTAGTTATGATCGAATCGTGTTCAAAATGTAGGTTTTTAATTAGGTGTAGTTAATAGAATTTAGGTGTTTTAGGTGTCACATTTGTTGTTATTTTTTTAGTTAAAGCAATTATTCCTGCATCGACGTCGACGATGCCTATCCCGCATCCTCGTCGTCGACTCGGTGGAGGAGGCCTGGGCTTGGTGAGGAGCCATGTCCGGGACTGGGCTCAGCCGGGATGGTACTGGGAGGTGCTACCTTCCGGGGGGCGCAGCTTGGTGAGGAGCCAGCCTGTCGTTGACCCGAACCTTCTTTGGTGGCGGTCGCGTGGGCCAGTGATGGTGCGGAGGCTTGAGGACCCCACGGAGGTGGTACGTCACCGTGTTAGCGAGGAGGACGAGCACGTCTGTCGCTACATGGTTGCGTTGGAGGGCAGGTTCTAGAATACCTGGGAGGTTCTTTAGGGATCTCACTGGAGCTATGATCCTGTGATGGTTCCTTCTCTTTGGGTGTCCACAGCCCGTGCTGATACCCGTCGTTCGCTATGGTTTTAGCTGTATTAGTGATGTTATATGTATGATACTATTCGAGATCTATTAGTGATAATATTTGACGATGTACGGACGAAAGAGATGATTTAGTTTTGCTTATTGAATGAATGCTAATTTGAATACTAATTTATTTTACGATTTGGTTTTGCTTATTGAATGCTCAAATTGGAAAACTACTCCATCAAGTTTGAATGCTCATATGATGTAGATATAAACATGTATATGTTGTGTTGCTCAAATAGGATATGTGCTTGCCCAAGTGGCCGGCCATGTTTGCAGGTTACACCTCCTATAGTGGCCTATGTTTTGCCGGAGTGTTGATTAATTTCTGTTCCGGCAAATTTCAGGCGCTCGATATGTCCTTTTTTAGCAAAGGTCATGCCAGATTTTTTCGTGAATTCTGGCATGACTTATGTGAAGGAAATATGCGCTAGAGGCAATAATAAAGTTGATATTTATATTTCCTTATATCATGATAAATGTTTATTATTCATGCTAGAATTGTATTAACCAGAAACTTAGTACATGTGTGAATACATAGACAAATAGAGTGTCACTAGTATGCCTCTACTTGACTAGCTCGTTAATCAAAGATGGTTAAGTTTCCTAGCCATGGACAAGAGTTGTCATTTGATGAACGGGATCACATCATTAGAGAATGATGTGATTGACTTGACCCATCCATTAGCTTAGCACGATGATCGTTTAGTTTGTTGCTATTGCTTTCTTCATAACTTATACATGTTCCTATGACTATGAGATTATGCAACTCCTGGATACCGGAGGAACACTTAGTGTGCTATCAAACGTCACAACGTAACTGAGTGACTATAAAGATGCTCTACAGGTGTCTCTGATGGTGTTTGTTGAGTTGGCATAGATCGAGATTAGGATTTGTCACTCCGTGTATCGAAGAGGTATCTCTGGGCCCTCTCGGCAATGCACATCACTATAAGCCTTGCAAGCAATGCAACTAATGAGTTAGTTACATGATGTTGCATTACTAAATGAGTAAAGAAACTTGACGGTAACGAGATTGAACTAGGTATTGAGATACCGACGATCGAATCTCGGGCAAGTAACATACCGATGACAAAGGGAAAAATGTATGTTGTTATGCGGTTTGATCAATAAAGATCTTCGTAGAATATGTTGGAACCAATATGAGCATCCAGGTTCCGCTATTGGTTATTGACCAGAGATGAGTCTCGGTCATGTCTACATAGTTCTCGAACCCGAAGGGTCCGCACGCTTAACGTTCGGTGGCGATCAGTATTATGAGTTTATGTGTTTTGGTGTACCAAAGGTAGTTCGGAGTCCTGGATGTGATCACGGACATGACGAGGAGTCCCGAAATGGTCGAGACATAAAGATTGATATATTGGAAGGTTATATTCGGACACCGGAAGGGTTCCGGAGTGTATCGGGTATTTTTCGGAGTACCGGGAGGTTACCGGAACCCTCGGGGAGTCTGTGGGCCTTATTGGGCCCTAGTGGAGCAAGAGGGCAGCAAGCAAGGTGTTCCCCCCAAGGCCCAAACCAAATTGGTTTAGGGTTTGGGGGTCGGCCCCCTCTTTCCTTCTCCCATCCTCCTCTTTCCTCCTTCTCCTAGTAGGAATAGGAGGGGGGGGCAAACCTATTTGGAGTAGGATTGCCCCCCCCCTTGGCGCGCGCCTCCTCCTAGGCCGGCCTCTTCCTCCCTCCCTCCTTTATATACGGGGGAGGGGGCACCCCATAGACACACAAGTTGATTGTTCCAGGCCGTGTGCGGTGCCCCCCTCCACCATATTCCACGCCGGTCATATCGTTGCAGTGTTTAGATGAAACCCTGCGTCAGTAACTTCATCATCACGCCGTCGTGCTGACGAAGCTCTCCCCCGAAGCTCTACTGGATCGTGAGTTCATGGGACGTCACCGAGCCGAACGTGTGCAGATCGCGGAGGTGCCGTACGTTCGGTACGAGGATCGGTCGATCCTGAAGACGTATGACTACATCAACCACGTTGTCATAACGCTTCCGCTTACGGTCTACAAGGGTACATAGACAACACTCTCCCCTCTCGTTGCTATGCATCACCATGATCTTGCGTGTGCGTAGGAATTTTTTTAAAATTACTGCGTTCCCCAACAATGGCATCCGAGCCAGGTTTATGCGTATATGTTATATGCACGAGTAGAACACAAAGGAGTTGTGGGCGTGGGTATATACATATTGCTTGCCGTCACTAGTTGTTTCTTGATTCGGCGGTATTGTTGGATGAAGCGGCCTAGACCGACATTACGCGTATGCTTACGTGAGACTGGTTCTACCGACGTGCTTTGCACACAGGTGGCTGGTGGGTGTCAGTTTCCCCAACTTTAGTTGAATCAGATTTAATGAACAGGGTTCTTTCTAAAGATCAAAAAGCAACCACTATACCGCATTGTGGTTTTTGATGCGTAGGTAAGAACGGTTCTTGCTCAGCCCATAGCAGCCATGTAAAACTTGCAACAACAAAGTAGAGGACGTCTAACTTGTTTTTGCAGGGCATGTTGTGATGTGATATGGTCAAGACATGATGAGATATAAATTGTTGTATGAGATGATCATGATTTGTTAAAGTTATCGGCAACTGGCAGGAGCCTTATGGTTGTCTCTTTATTGCATAAGATGCAAGTGCCATATAATTGCTTTACTTTATCGCTATGTGATAGCAATAGTTGCGAAAGCAATAGTTGGTGAGACGACCATGTGACGACACGTTGATAGAGATCAAGATGATGGAGATCATGGTGTCAGGCCGGTGACGATCAAGATCATGATGGTGTTTTGGAGATGGAGATCAAAGGCACAAGATGATGATGGCCATATCATGTCACATATTTTGATTGCATGTGATGTTTATCCTTTATGTATCTTATTTTGCTTAGTTCGGCGGTAGCATTATAAGATTATCTCTCACTAAATTTCAAGGTATAAGTGTTCTCCCTGAGTATGCACCATTGCGACAGTTCGTCGTGCCGAGACACCACGTGATGATCGGGTGTGATAAGCTCTACGTTCACATATAACGGGTGCAAGCCAGTTTTGCACATGCAAAATACTCGGGTTAAACTTGACGAGCCTAGCATATGCAGATATGGCCTCGAAACACTGGAGACCAAAATGTCGAGCGTGAATCATATAGTAGATATGATCAACATAGTGATGTTCACCATTGAAAACTACTCCATCTCACGTGATAATCGGACATGGTTTAGTTGATTTGGATCACGTGACCATTTAGATGACTAGAGGGATGTCTATCTAAGTGGGAGTTCTTACATAATATGATTAATTGAACTTTAATTTATCATGAACTTAGTTATGATAGTATTTGCATTAGATCAATAGCTCGCGTTGTAGCTCCCCGTTTATTTTTGATATGTTCATAGAGAAAAACTATGTTGAAAGATGATAGTAGCAATGATGCGGATTGGGTCCGTGATCTGAGGATTATCCTCATTGCTACACAGAAGAATTATGTCCTTGATGCACCGCTAGGTGACAGACCTATTGCAGGAGCAGATGCAGACGTTATGAACGTTTGGCAAAGCTCGATATGATGACTACTTGATAGTTTAGTGCACCATACTTTATGACTTAGAACCGGGACTTCAAAAATGTTTTGAATGCCACAGAGCATATAATATGTTCCAAGAGCTAAAATTTGTATTTCAGACTCATGCCCGAGTCGAGAGGTATGAGACCTCTGACAAGTGTTTTGCCTACAATATGGAGGAGAATAGCTCAACCAGTGAGCATGTGCTCAGATTGTCTGAGTACTACAGCCACTTGAATCAAGTGGGAGTTAATCTTCTAGATAAGATAGTGATTGAGAGAGTTCTCTAGTCACTATCACCAAGTTACTGGAACTTCGTGATGAACTATAATATGTAAGAGATGACAAAAATGATTCCCAAGCTCTTCACGATGCTGAAATCAGCGAAGGTAGAAATCAAGAAAAGCATCAAGTGTTGATGGTTGACAAGACCACTAGTTTCAAGTAAAAGGGCAAGGGAAAGAAAGGGAACTTCAAGAAGAATGGCAAGCAAGTTGCCACTCCCATGAAGAAGTTCAAAGCTAGACCCAAGCCTGAAACTGAGTGCTTCTGCTGCAAAGGAAATGGTCACTGGAAGTGGAACTGCCCTAGATACTTGGCGGATAAGAAGGACGGCAAAGTGAACAAAGGTATATTTGATATACATGTTATTGATGTGTACTTTACTAGTGTTTATAGCAACCCCTCAGTATTTGATACTGGTTCAGTTTCTAAGAGTAGTAACTCGAAACGGGAGTTGCAAAATAAACAGAGACTAGTTAAGGGCGAAGTGATGATGTGAGTTGGAAGTGATTCCAAGGTTGATAAGATCACCACCGCACACTCCCTTTACCTTCGGGATTAGTGTTGAACCTAAAATAATTGTTATTTGGTGTTTGCGTTGAGCATAATATGATTGGATCATGTTTATTGCAATACGGTTATTCATTTAAGACAAAGAATAATTGTTATTCTGTTTACATGAATAAAACCTTCTGAGGTCATACACCCAAGGTGAATGGTTTATTGAATCTCTATCGTAGTGATACACATATTCATAATATTGAAGCCAAAAGATGCAAAGTTAATAATGATAGTGCGACTTATATGTGGCACTGTCGTTTAGGTCATATTGGTGTAAAGCGCATGAAGAAACTCCATGCTGATGGGCTTTTGGAATCACTTGATTATGAATCATTTGATGCTTGTGAACCATGCCTCGTGGGCAAGATGAATAAAACACCATTCTCCGGAACAATGGAACAAGCAACTGACTTATTGGAAATAATACATACCGATGTATGCAATCTGATGAGTGTTGAGGCTCGCGGCGGGTATCGTTATTTTCTGACCTTCACAGATGATTTGAGAAGATATGGGTTGATATGTCTCCGTCGTATCTATAATTTTTGATTGTTCCATGCCAATATTCTACAACTTTTATATACTTTTGGCAACTTTTTATACTATTTTTGGGACTAACATATTGATCTAGTGCCCAGTGCCAGTTCTGTTTGTTGCATGTTTTATGTTTCACAGAAAATCCATATCAAACGGAGTCCAAACGTGATAAAAATGGACGGAGATTATTTTTGGAATATATGGAAAATTTGGGAAGAAAAATCCACGCGAGACGGTTCCCAAGGGGGGCATGAGGTAGGGGGGCGCGCTCCTGACCCTTGTGGCCACCCCGTAAGCCGGTTGGTGCCCTTATTTCACCACTAGAAAGCTAATATCCAGATAGAGATCATGTTAAAATTTCAGCCCAATCGGAGTTACGGATCTCTGGGAATATAAGAAACGGTGAAAGGGTAGAATCTGAGAACACAGAAACAGAGAGAGACAGAGAGACAGATCCAATCTCGGAGGGGCTCTCGCCCCTCCCACGCCATGGAGAGCATGGACCAGAGGGGAAACCCTTCTCCCATCTAGGGAGAAGGTCAAGGAAGAATAAGAAGGAGGGGGGGGGCTCTCTCCCCCTCGCTTCCGGTGGCACCGGAGTGCCACCGGGGGCCATCATCATCACCGCAATCTTCACCAACAACTTCACCTCCATCATCACCAACTCTTCCCCCCTCTATGCAGCGGTGTAACCCCTCTTTTACCCGCTGTAATCTCTACTGAAACATGGTGCTCAACGCTATATATTATTTCCAAATGATGTATGGCTATCCTATGATGTTTGAGTAGATCCGTTTTGTCCTATGTGTTATTTGATGATTGTGATTGGTTTGAGTTGCATGTTTTATTATTCGTGCTGTCCTATGGTGCTCTCCATGTCACACAAGCGTGAGGGATCCCCGTTGTAGGGTTTGCAATATGTTCATAATTTTCTTATGGTGGGTGGCGTGAGTGACAGAAGCACAAACCCGAGTAAGTAGGTTGTTTGCGTATGGGATAAAGAGGACTTGATACTTTAATGCTATGGTTGGGTTTTACCTTAATGATATTTAGTAGTTGTGGATGCTTGCTAGAGTTCCAATCATAAGTGCATATGATCCAAGTAGAGAAAGTATGTTAGCTTATGCCTCTCACTCAAATAAAATTGCAATAATGATTACCGGTCTAGTTATCGATTGCCTAGGGACAAATAACTTTCTCGTAACAAAAAGCTCTTTACTAAAACTAACTTAGTTGTGTCTTTATCTAAACAACCCCTAATTTTTATTTACACGCTCTTTATTACCTTGCAAACCTATTCAACAACACCTACAAAATACTTCTAGTTTCATACTTGTTCTAGGTAAAGCGAACGTCAAGCGTGCGTAGAGTTGTATCGGTGGTCGATAGAACTTGAGGGAATATTTGTTCTACCTTTAGCTCCTCGTTGGGTTCGACACTCTTACTTATCGAAAACTGTTGCGATCCCCTATACTTGTGGGTTATCAAGACTTTTTTCTGGCGCTTTTGCCAGGGAGCAATAGCGTGGGGTGAATATTCTCGTGTGTGCTTGTTTGCTTTATCACTAAGTAATTTTTATTTGATGTTCTTAGTTGTTTTCTATCTTTAGTTATGGGTAGGAAACGCAAAATACCAAAAAAATTAGTTCTACCTACTGAACCAATGGTTGAATAACCACTCAAAATCTATCACACTCATGAAGCTTATTACTTGGATCATCTTCGATCCCTATGTGTTCGTGCTGAAACCCCAGCTAGCTTAATTGAGGGCAAATCCTTAGATGAGCATGCTTGTCATGTGCGACACCGTATATCTGAAAAAGGGAAACGTTTACTGGATCAAATTCATTGTTTGCAATGCTATGCTTGGAATTTATGCGAAATATATCATTATACTTGTTGTTCCGAAGACCCTAAGAAACACCTTCCCTACCAATGTTTGTTTAGTGATAATGGAATCGTATCTTCTTATGCTAAGGGTGTTTATAATTACTATGATGTTCAACAAATTAAAGAATTTGTTGCTTTTAAGGGTGCTTATGAAATTGCTTCTTTGATAGAAAAGTATGATGCTACTCTTTACAAGTCTGAAATATTTCCATACTTGAATGTTGTTATGAGAATTATGCTTCTAATGCCTATGTTAAACCATATATCAAGGTCTCCTCTACTGTCCAAGAAGAGACTAATATTTTGCAGGAGTCTATGGAAGATGAAATTGATGAAACTGTGAGCTCATTGGATGAAAAAGATGATGAGGAGAGCGGAGAACAAAAGGAGGAAGAGCGGATTAGCTACCCGTGCCCACCTTCTAATGATAGTAACTCTTCAAATCATACA
This sequence comes from Triticum urartu, assembly GCF_003073215.2. NCBI lineage: Eukaryota > Viridiplantae > Streptophyta > Magnoliopsida > Poales > Poaceae > Triticum > Triticum urartu. The sequence continues at coordinate 109,502,157 of NC_053024.1, read as the reverse complement.
TTGTTTAATTTCCCTTCGTGCTTACCGAAGGATGATTGCTATGATGATTGTTATGACCCCGTTGATTCTCTTGAAATATGCCTTTTTGATGATGCTTGCTATGCTTGTGGCCAAGATGCCAATATAAATTATGCTTATGGAGATGAACTTGCTATAGTTCCTTATGTTAAACATGAAATTGTTGCTATTGCACCCATGCATGATGGTCCTATTATCTTTTTGAATTCTCCCGACTACACTATATCGGAGAAGTTTGCACTTATTAAGGATTATATTGATGGGTTGCGTTTTACTATTACACATGATGATTTTGATGAATATAATATGCATGTGCTTGCTGATCCTACTTGCAATTATTATGAGAGAGGAACTATATCTCCACCTCTTTATGTTTCCCACATGATAAAATTGCAAGAAACTGTTTATACTATGCATTGGCCTTTACTTTGTGTGCATGAATTATTCTTTTATGACATGCCGGTGCATAGGAAGAGAGTTATACTTCGTTGTTGCATGATATGTGTTACTTTATGATCACTACTAAATTACAAATCATTGTTAATTAAAATTGGCTTTGATATACCATGGGATCTGGGTGGATTCATTACTTGAGCACTATATGCCTAGCTTATGGCTTTAAAGAAAGCGCTGCCAGGGAGACAACATGGAAGTTTTAGAGAGTCATTTATTTCCGTAGTGTGCTTTTGTAAAGTTTAAAAACAAAAAAATAAAGAGGGGAACCCAAAACTTTTCAAAAAGAAAAGTGAAAGTGAGATAGACGAGCATTGTGAAAGCGGGGGACGTCCTTGAACTTTGTTCATGCCCATGGAAACTCTGTGAATCTTGATTACAGAAGCTTTTCAATAAAAATAATTATCCCCTTGTACAATTCCATTGTATTATAAAAATAATGTGCCAAGGTTTGCCTTTAGGATGATTTAGATGCTTGTTGGTTTGTACGGTGCAGGACGAAAACTTTGGCTGTAGTGCGTGATTTTACATTTTTTCTCGAACGTCAAATGGTTCTGATTATTTTTGCACTGTCTTTCTATACAAATTTTTTATTTTTCCTAATTTTGGTAGAATTTTTCAAGTATCATAAGTATGGTGAATGTTCAGATTATTACAGACCGTTCTGTTTTAGACAGATTCTGTTGATGCATAGTTTGCTTGTTTTGATGAAACTATCGAATTAATCAGTGGATTAAGCCATGGAAAAGTTATACTACAGTAGCTATAATGCAAAAACAAAATATGAATTTTTTTGCAATAGTACTTATAGTATTGATTTGCTTTATTATACTAACGGATCTTACCGATTTTTCTGTTGAAGTTTTGTGTGGATGAAGTGTTCGATGATCGAGAAGGTCTCGATATGAGAAGAAGGAAGAGAGGCAAGAGCTCAAGCTTGGGGATGCCCTAGGAACCCCAAGTAAATATTCAAGGAGAATCAAGCGTCTAAGCTTGGGGATGCCCCGGAAGGCATCCCCTCTTTCTTCAACAAGTACCGTTATGTTTTCGGATTCATTTCATTCATGTGATATGTGCAGATCTTGGAGCATCTTTTGCATTTAGTTTTCATTTTTCTTTTATGCACCATGCTGGTATGAGATAGTCCTTGGTTGATTTATAGAATGCTCATTGCACTTCACTTAAATCTTTTGAGTATGGCTTTATAGAATGCTTCATGTGCTTCGCTTATATCATTTGAAGTTTGGATTGCCTGTTTTTCTTTACATAGAAAACCGCCATTTGTAGAATGCTCTTTTGCTTCACTTATATTTGTTAGAGCATGGGAATATCTTTTGTAGAAAAAAGTAAACTCTCTTGCTTCACTTATATCTATTTAAAGAGATGACAGGAATTGGTCATTCACATGGTTAGTCATAAAATCCTACATAAAACTTGTAGATCACTGAATATGATATGTTTGATTCCTTGCAATAGTTTTGCGATATAAAGATGGTGATATTAGAGTCATGCTAGTGGGTAGTTGTGGATTGTAGAAATACTTGTGTTGAAGTTTGTGATTCCTGTAGCATGCACGTATGGTGAACCGTTATGTGATGAAGTCGGAGCATGATTTATTTATTGATTGTCTTCCTTATGAGTGGCGGTCGGGGACGAGCGATGGTCTTTTCCTACCAATCTATCCCCCTAGGAGCATGCGCATAATACTTTGTTTTGATGAATAATAGATTTTTGCAATAAGTATGTGAGTTCTTTATGACTAATGTTGAGTCCATGGATTATACGCACTCTTACCCTTCCATCATTGCTAGCCTCTCTAGTATCGCGCAACTTTCGCCGGTACCTTAAACCCACCATATACCTTCCTCAAAACAGCCACCATAGCTACCTATCATGGCATTTCCATAGCCATTCCGAGATATATTGCCATGCAACTTCCATCATCATCATATACATGACTTGAGCATTCATTGTCATATTGCTTTGCATGATCGTAAGATAGCTAGCATGATGTTTTCATGGCTTGTCCATTTTTTATGTCATTGCTACGCTAGATCATTGCACATCCCGATACACCGCTGGAGGCATTCATATAGAGTCATATTTTGTTCTAAGTATCAAGTTGTAATTCTTGAGTTGTAAGTAAATAAAAGTGTGATGATCTTCATTATTGGAGCATTGTCCCAGTGAGGAAAGGATGATGGAGACTATGATTCCCCCATAAGTCGGGTTGAGACTCCGAACGAAAAACAAAAAATAAAAAAAGAGGCCATAAAAAAAGAGAAAAGGCCCAAATAAAAAAAGAAAAAAAATGAAAAAAAATAAAATGAGAGAAAAAGAGAGAAGGGGCAATGCTACTATCCTTTTACCACACTTGTGCTTCAAAGTAGCACCATGATCTTCATGAGAGAGAGTCTCCTATGTTGTCACTTTCATAAACTAATGGGAATTTACATTATAGAACTTGGCTTGTATATCCCAATGATGGGCTTCCTCAAATTGTCCTAGGTATTCGTGAGCAAGCAAGTTGGATGCACACCCACTTAGTTTTCTTTTGAGCTTTCATACACTTATAGCTCTAGTGCATCCGTTGCATGGCAATCCCTACTCACTCACGTTGATATCTATTAATGGGCATCTCCATAGCCCATTGATACACCTAGTTGATGTGAGACTTTCTCCCTTTTTGTCTTCTCCACACAACCTCCACCGTCATATTCTATTCCACCTATAGTGCTATATCCATGGCTCACGCTCATGTATTGCGTGAAAGTTGAAAAAGTTTGAGAACATCAAAAGTATGAAACAATTGCTTGGCTTGTCATCGGGGTTGTGCATGATTTGAATATTTTGTGTGGTGAAGATGGAGCATAGCCAGACTATATGATTTTGTAGGGATAACTTTCTTTGGCCATGTTATTTTGAAAAGATATGATTGCTTTTTAGTAGGCTTGAAGTATTATTGTTTTTATGTCAAATGATAGACTATTGCTTTGAACCACACGTGTCTTAATATTCATGCCATGATTAGATATGTGATCAATATTATGCTAGGTAGCATTCCACATCAAAAATTATCTTTTTTATCATTTACCTACTCGAGGACGAGCAGGAATTAAGCTTGGGGATGCTGATACGTCTCCGTCGTATCTATAATTTTTGATTGTTCCATGCCAATATTCTACAACTTTCATATGCTTTTGGCAACTTTTTATACTATTTTTGGGACTAACATATTGATCTAGTGCCCAGTGCCAGTTCCTGTTTGTTGCATGTTTTATGTTTCGCAGAAAATCCATATCAAACGGAGTCCAAACGGGATAAAAACGGACGGAGATTATTTTTGGAATATATGGAAAATTTGGGAAGAAAAATCCATGCGAGACAGTTCCCGAGGGGGGCACGAGGCAGGGGGGCGCTGATGAGGTTATGTACCTAGGGTAGGGTCATAAGCCTGACTTAGACACCTTCCCCTAGGACATCACCCTAAAGCCAGAATAATTCAAAAGGTACCATTATCCACTCGACCGAAGATGTTTCACTCGGAAGAATCAATGGTACTCGACCGTCGCAGAAGTCACTCGACGAACAGAAGATCTAAAGCCACTCTGCACCAACAACGGTCGAGCATTTACTTATAGGCTTAATTGTCATTTATAGCATTTAATGTCTAGTGTTACGAGTAACGTTCCTCTCTTAATGTACCTTAAACCCCTTGTAACGTGGGCTGGCTGAGGTCCTGGCGCGGCGCACTCTATATAAGCCACCCCCTCCACTGGCACAAGGGTTGGCATCTTTTGTAAACACACACACACACACACACAATCCAGTCGACCGCCTCAGGGCACCGAGACATAGGGCTGTTACTTCCTTCAAGAAGGGCCTGAACTCGTAAAACTCGTGTGTACAACTACTCCATAGCTAGGATCTTGCCTCCTCGTACCTACCCCCATTCCACTGTCAGTCTTAGATCCACGATAGTTGGAGCCCACCGTGGGGCAGGTGTCTTAGCAGTTTATTGGAGAAGTTGTGATTCTTCCGATTCCCATCATCATGGTTTCCGGCGGAGGATTGGCTGAAGGCTGCGAGATCCGTCTCGGCGCGCTCATCTTCATCGCCAACGACTCCGCTTGGCTTCACGAAGCTCCACTCGACGTCGAGGAGCTCCCCGTCCGCGGGGCGACGCACTTCCGTGCGTACGTTCGCGGTGTCCTTCTTCGACAACCGTCGACTCCGTATCAGTCGACTCCTGTGGCAACCTCCCTCTTTGTTGTTCGCCGACGCCAGCGATCCGATCGGTCGCGGCTTCAGCGGTGGGTGAGGTACGCGGTGGCCCACCAATCGCCCACCCCACAAATCGCGGCAATCGAGCCCGATGAAACTCTCTACGGCCTGTTTGATCAGTCGACTGGCTCCGTCGAGACTGCGTCCGAATGCGACAGCAGCGACCCCGCGGCAGAAGTCTTGATGGTCAATGGACCATGCAGTCCTCCAGGCTTCACTCGGGAAGGCGGTGGCGATGGCGGCGGTGATCCGTCGCGTGTTGACGAGGAGTACCGTCCTGAACCCCTCTCTTCGCAGTGGAGGGAAGATCTTTGTCGCTGTATGGATGCACTCCACACTCCTATCATTGGAGAAACCCCCGATGCCCAGGCCTTGGAGGAGGCGTGCCTGGCCAACTTGGCTGAGTGCACTCGACTGGAGAACCTCCAGTGCGCTCTCGACGAGCGTGCTCGGTAGCGGATCCCCGAGTCCAGTCGACGACAACTTTTTCCGCCTCCGACTCAGGTATATCGAACTCCGATCCAGAATCTCACAGCTGTAGCTCGAATAGCAGAATCAATTCAACCTTCCCAGTCAGAAGCTGGCCGAGGTTTGATGCAGATCCGGGCTTTACTCCGGGCAGCAGGAGAGCAGAATATAGCGGTATCTCAGTCACGGAATAGGATTCATAGTAGGTCTATGGTGGCGGATACTGTCCAGTCTTCCCATAGCCCGAGACCACCTCCGCGGCGTGAGGGACGTGGATACCAGCAAGATCAGTATAGGAACCGTGAGCAGTATAATCATCGACTCGACCACGACGATCATCGTCGAGTGCCCACGTCTCCTCTGAGGAGTGGGTCGTACGTGCCTCGGCGGCAAGATGACAGGCGCCCCCACAACGGCGAATGGAGAATTCCAGTTGACCCCTGATAACCAGGCTTTGATGCAAGGTCAATCCTCGTTCAAGGTCTGGTTGATAGAAACAGAGCTAACAGAGAAGGCCATGATAGAGATCATCCGACTAGAAGCAGGGTACACGTTTCAGGACTCGAGTGTTTCAGCAGAGCCATCAGAGCAGCAGTGATTCCTCCAAACTTCAGGTTGGCGACTGGAGTCAGCAAGTTCACCAGCGAATCCAAGCCAAACACTTGGCTTGAGGATTACCGAGTGGCTGTGCAGATTGGTGGTGGCAATGATGATGTAGCCATGAAGCACCTCCCCTTGATGTTGGAGGGCTCTGCCAGAGCGTGGTTGAATCAATTGGCTCCTGGCAGCATATACGGTTGGGAAGAACTTGCTCGAGTGTTTGTTAGGACCTTCGAAGGCACTTGCAAAAGGCCGGCAGGGTTGACGGAATTGCAGTGTTGTGTCCAGAAACCGAATGAAACTTTGAGGGATTATATCCAGAGATGGATCACGTTGCACCATACAGTGGAGAATGTGTCAGATCACCAAGCAATTTGTGCCTTCAAGGAAGGCGTTAAGTATTGGGAATTGAACCTGAAATTCGGTCGGACAGGAGATATGACTCTGACTCGGATGATGGAGATTGCCACCAAATATGCCAATGGTGAAGAGGAAGACCGACTCCGGAGTGGCAAACACAAAACAGTCGCCCAAGAAACCGGAGGAGGGAATTCCGGTCGGAAACAGAAGCGAAAAGCTGAACCAGCTGCTCCTGGTGAAGCTTTAGCTGTTGCCCAAGGAAAGTTCAAGGGAAAACCCAAAGGCCCCCGGAATCCCAAGAAAGTTAAGGATAAAGATGGGAATGATGTGTTGGATTTACCGTGCCATATTCATACCAAGAAAGATGAAGAAGGGGACATCATTTACCCTAAACACACCACTCGACAGTGTCGTTTCCTGATTCACCAGTTCCGAGAGAAACAACCCAAGGAAAAGGAAAAGGAGTCGGACGGAGGTGAGGATAGGGAAGAAGATGATGATGGCTTTCCCAATGTCAATTCCACGCTGATGATTTTTGCTGATGTTGAAAGCAAAAGTGGATTGAAGGTTATTAACAGGGAGGTGAACATGGTTGCTCTGGCGACACCCAGTTATCTGAAGTGGTCCCAAACTGCCATCACATTTGACCAGTCTGACCACCCAGCGCATATAGCCACCCCTGGGAGGCAAGCACTGGTGGTCGACCCAGTAGTCGAAGGCACCCGACTGACTAAAGTGTTGATGGATGGTGGCAGCGGCTTGAATATTCTTTATGCTGAAACCTTGAAGGGAATGGGCATTCCAATGTCCAAGCTGAGTGAAAGCAACATGAGTTTCCATGGTGTTATACCTGGCAAGAAAGCTTAGTCACTCGGCCAGATCACACTTGATGTGGTTTTCGGCGATTCCAAGAATTACCACAAGGAAAAGTTGATGTTTGAGGTAGTGGATTTCAAGAGTGCTTACCATGCCATCCTGGGGAGACCCGCTTATGCATGTTTTATGGCTCGACCATGTTACATGTATCTCAAATTGAAGATGCCTGGTCCCAAAGGTGTAATCACGGTCACTGGAAATCGGCAGAAGGCAGAAGAGTGCTTCCAGAAAGGCTCAAAAATTGCCGATGCACAGATGGCAGTAGTGGAACTGCAAGAGTACCAGAAAAATGCAGATCCGAGTGATTTGCTGTGAGCCAAGAAGCCTACCATAGAGCCCGCATTTCAGTCGTCAGGGGAAACGAAGCCGATTCATATCCACCCGACCGATCCCAATGCTGATCTGACCCATATCTCGTCAACACTTGGCAGCAAATAGGAAGAAGCGCTTATCCAGTTCCTCCATGAGAACTGGGACATCTTTGCATGGAAACCTTCTGACATGCCGGGTGTACCCAGGGGACTGGCTGAGCGTCGTTTGCGAGCCGACACGAAAGTAAAACCACTCAAGGAACATCTTCGACGGTTCGCCATCCAGAAGAGAAAAGCAATTGGCGAAGAAGTGGCTCGGCTCCTGGCAGCTGAGTTCATCCGAGAGATTTACTACTCCGAGTGGCTCGCCAATGTTGTCATGGTCCCTAAGAAGGATGATTCACTTCGCATGTGCATAGACTTCAAGCATATCAATCGGGCCTGCCCGAAAGATCATTTTCCTCTTCCCCGCATCGACCAAATTGTCGATTCAACTGCGGGATGTGAGCGTTTGTCCTTCTTGGACGCCTATTCCGGGTACCATCAGATCCGACTGTATGGACCCGATGAGATAAAAACGGCTTTCATCACTCCATTTGGATGTTTTTGTTATGTCACTATGCCATTCAGCCTGAAGAATGCCGGAGCCACATTCATGAGGATGATCCAGAAGTGTCTGCTCACTCAAATCAGTCGGAATGTGGAAGCATACATGGATGACATTGTAGTCAAGTCACGTAAAGGTTCCGACCTGTTGGTTGACCTTGCCGAAACCTTTGCCAACCTCAGAAGGTACGATATCAAGCTTAATCCATCAAAGTGCACATTCGGAGTTCCTGGCGGAAAATTACTTGGTTTCCTCATTTCCGAACGAGGGATCGACGCTAACCCAGAGAAAGTTGGTGCCATTCTTTGGATGAAACGCCTTGTGCGTGTGCATGATGTCCAAAAGCTTACTGGTTGTTTGGCCGCTCTGAGTCGATTCATTTCTCGTCTCGGTGAAAAGGCACTACCTGTTTATCGACTGATGAAGAAGTCTGATAAGTTCGAGTGGACTCCCGAAGCTGATGCAGCGTTTGTAGAGCTCAAAGCCCTGCTTTCCACCCAGCCAGTGCTTGCTGCACCAATCAGCAAAGAGCCTTTACTGCTTTACATTGCAGCCACTGGACAAGTCGTCAGTACAATACTCATGGTCGAGCATGAAGAAGAAGGGAAAACTTATAAAGTTCAACGCCCAGTATATTACGTTTCTGAAGTCCTGACTCCATCAAAGCAAAGATATCCCCATTATCAGAAGCTTGTTTATGGAATTTACATGACCACAAAGAAGGTTGCACACTATTTCTCTGATCATTCCGTTACAGTCGTCAGCGACGCTCAATTGTCGGAGATTATGAATAACAGAGATGCAACTGGTCGAGTGGCAAAGTGGGCGATTGAACTCCTTCCCTGGATATCAAGTTTGAAGCAAAGAAGGCTATTAAGTCCCAAGCAATAGCTGATTTCCTCGCCGAGTGGATCGAGCAGCAACTTCCAGCCCAAATTCACTCGGAGCATCGGACCATGTTCTTCGATGGGTCTAAGATGCTAAATGGTTCCGGTGTTGGAGTGGTATTGGCCTCCCCCCCGAGGTGACAAAATCGGTTATGTTCTCCAGATTCACTTTGACTCCTCCAACAATGAGGCTGAATAAGAGGCACTTCTGTATGGGTTGCGTATGGCCATTTCACTCGGCGTCCGTCGCTTCATGGTCTATGGCGACTCGGATTTAGTGGTCAATCAGGTGATGAAAGAGTGGGACGTCAGAAGCCCAGCCATGACTGGTTATTGCAATGCAGTAAGAAAGTTAGAAAAGAGGTTCGAGCTCCATCACATCCCTGGACTGAAAAATCAAGCAGCCGATGATCTGGCAAAGATAGGCTCCAAGAGAGAAGCCATTCCCAGTAATGTGTTCCTGGAGCATATTCATGCACCCTCAGTTCAAGAAGATCCCTTCACTGAAGAGCCCCCACAGCCGAAGAGTGCCACCGGTCCGACTGAAATCGACATTCCAGTCGTGGTTGACTTGATCATGGAAGTTTTGGGCATCACCCCCGATTGGACGGTACCATATATCGCATACATTCTTAGAAGAGAACTCCCAGAAGATGAAGAAGAGGCTCGACAGATCGTCCGTCGATCTAAGGGCTTCACCGTGATAAGAGGACAGTTGTTCAGAGAAAGTGTGACTGGAGTCTGCCAGAAATGCATAACACCTGAAGAAGGTCGAGTGATCCTCAATGATATCCACTCGGGGACCTGTGGTCACCATGCGTCCTCTCGGACCATTGTGGCCAAAGCATACCGAGCGGGATTTTACGGGCCTCGAGCAAATGAGATGGCACAAGAAATAGTCGACAAATGTGAAGGTTGTTAGTTCTAATCCAACATGTCTCACAAGCCTGCGTCAGCCCTGAAAACCATTCCGCTCGTCTCGCCTTTTGCTGTTTGGGGATTGGATATGGTTGGACCTTTGAGGACTGGCAGGAGTGGATTCACTCATGTGCTTGTAGCAGTCTACAAGTTCACCAAATGGATTGAAGCCAAGCCTATCAAGAACCTTGATGCCAGTACTGCCATCAGCTTCATCAGAGAGATAACATTCAGATATGGTGTTCCCCACAGCATCATCACTGACAACGGTTGAAACTTTGATTCTGATGAGTTCAGGAATTTTTGTGCTTCACAAGGTACTCGAGTCGACTATGCCTCGGTCGCTCACCCCCAATCGAATGGACAGGCTGAAAGGGCAAATGGATTGATTCTCAAAGGACTGAAACCTCGACTGATGCGTGACCTCAAACACGCAACAGGAGCCTGGGTCGATGAACTTCCATCAGTATTATGGGGATTGAGGACAACTCCCAATCGGTCGACTGGTAGAACCTTGTTTTTCTTGGATTATGGAGACGAAGCTATACTTCTAAGTGACTTGCTCCACAATGCACCCAGAGTCGAGCTTTTCACAGAGGAAGAAGCAGAACAAGCGCGACAAGATGCAGTTGACCTCCTTGAAGAAGAAAGAGAGATGGCCTTGATCCGATCAACCATCTATCAGCAAGATCTACGTCGATTCCATGCTAGAAATGGGAGGGGTCGAGCATTTCAAGAGGGAGACTTAGTTCTCCGAGTGGATCAGCAGAAACCACACAAGCTTGCTCCCTCCTGGGAAGGCCCCTTCGTGGTCACCAGAGTGCTCCACAATGGAGCGTACCACCTTTACAACGTCGAGCACAAGAAAGACGAGCCGCGTGCCTGGAATGCGGAGCTGCTCCGCCCCTTTTATACTTAAACACTCAGTCTGCTGAGATGTAATAAAAAACACCTTTGTATTTTGTTTATCAAAGACAAGAGTTTTACAGTCTTTTAAAAAGATTATCGATTGTTTACATATGTTTCTGAAATCCCCCAGTGGGTGGCTTAGTTGCAGTCCAATACTTGCCTAAGTTTAAAAACCATCCTACCGAGTGATGAGCAAACCTCACACTCGGGGGCTTAGCTGCAGTCCAGTACTCGCCTAAGTTAAAAAAATCCTACCGAGTGATGAGCAAGTCTCTCACTTGGGGGCTTAGCTGCAGTCCAGTACTCGCCTAAGTTAAAAAAATCCTACCGAGTGATGAGCAAGTCTCTCACTCGGGGGCTTAGTTGCAGTCCAGTACTCGCCTAAGTTGAAAAAATCCTACCGAGTGATGAGCCAGTTTCTCACTCGGGGGCTTAGCTGCAGTCCAGTACTCGCCTAAGTTGAAAAAGTCCTACCGAGTGATGAGCAAACCTCACATTCAGAGGCTTAGCTGTAGTCCAGTACTCTCCTAAGTTTAAAAAATCCTACCGAGTGATGAGAAAACCTCACATTAGGAGGCTTAGCTGCAGTCCAGTACTCGCCTAAGTTTCAAAAATCCTACCGAGTGATGAGCAAACTTCACACTCGGAGGCTTAGCTGCAGTCCAGTACTCGCTTAAGTTAAAAAAATCCTACCGAGTGATGAGCAAACCTCACACTCAGAGGCTTAGCTGCAGTCCAGTACTCGCCTAAGTTTCAAAAATCCTACCGGGTGATGAGAAAACCTCACACTCGAAGGCTTAGCTGCAGTCTAGTACTCGCCTAAGTTCCAAAACCATCCCTATCCCCAAGGATGACGAGGTGCAGGTCGACTGCAATCCTCTCACGAAGCTACGCTACAAGTACAATGTCCGCTCCATCCCTATCCGCAAGGATGACGAGGTGCAGGTCGACTGCAATCCTCTCACGGAGCTACGCTACAAGTACAACATCCGCTCCATCCCTATCCGCAAGGATGACGAGGTGCATGTCGAATGCAATCCTCTCACGGAGCTACGCTACAAGCACAACGTCCTCTCCATCCCTATCCGCAAGGATGATGAGGTGCAGGTCGACTGCAATCCTCTCATGGAGCTACTCTACAAGTACAATGGCCGCTCCATCCCTATCCGCAAGGATGACGAGGTTGTAACACCCTCGATGCGACTATAGCTCCCACGTGCCGAGGCACGACTTAGAGACATAATCGCATTGAAGGCATATGTCGCAAGTGAGGTAATCTTCACACAACCCATGTAATACATAAGGGAAAGAGATACATAGTTGGCTTACAATCGCCACTTCACACAAATACATGAATAAAGCATTACATCATCCAAATACAATCAAGGCCCAACTACGGAGCCAAAATAAAAGAAGAACCCCAAATGCGACAAAGGTCCCCGATCGACCCCAACTGGGCTCCACTACTGATCAACTAGAACAAAACAACACAAAGGACAAGGTCTTCATTGAGATCCTCCTGAGCTAGGTTGCGTCATCGGCATGGACTCATCGGCACCTGCAAACTGGTTTTGGAAGTATCTGTGAGCCACAGGGACTCAGCAATCTCGCACCCTCGCGATCAAGACTATTTAAGCTTATGGGTAAGGTAAAAGGTATGAGGTGGAGCTGCAGCAGGCGACTAGCATATATGGTGGCTAACATACGCAAATGAGAGCGAGAAGAGAAGGCAAAGCACGGTCGAGAAACTATGATCAAGAAGTGATCCTAGAACAACCTACGTCAAGCATAACTCCAACACCGTGTTCACTTCCCGGACTCCGCTGGAAAGAGACCATCATGGTTACACACGCGGTTGATTCATTTTAATTAAGGTCAAGTTCAGGTTTTCTACAACCGGACGTTAACAAATTCCCATCTGCCCATAACCGCGGGCACGGCTTTCGAAAGTTCAAATCCCTGCAGGGTGTCCCAACTTAGCCCATGACAAGCTCTCACGGTCAATGAAGGAATAGACCTCCACCCGAGACATTCCGATCAGACTCGGTATCCTGGTACAACAATACATTTCGACAGGGTAAAACTAAACCAGCAACACCGCCCGAATGTGCCGACAAATCCCGATAGGAGCTGCACATATCTCTTTCTTAGGGCACACTCAGATGAGCCAGACGTCGGGTAAGCCAGCCCAGAGTTGCCCCTGGTAGCCTCGGACATCGCTCAGTTGGACCAACACTCAGAGGAGCACTGGCCCGGGGGGGGGGGTAAAATAATGATGACCCTTGGGCTGGCCGACCCAAGGGAAAGAAAAAGGCTAGGTGGCGAATGGTAAAACCAATGTTGGGCATTGCTGGAAGAGCTTTACTTAAGGCGAACTGTCAAGGGGTTCCCATTATAGCCCAACCGCGTAAGGGACGCAAAATCCGGGAACATAACACCGATATGACGGAAACTAGGGCGGCAAGAGTGGAACAAAACACCAGGCATAAGGCCGAGCCTTCCACCCTTTACCAAGTATATAGATGCATTAATTAAATAAGATATATAGTGATATCCCAACAAGTAAACATGTTCCAACAAGGAACAACATCTCCATGTTCCAACTAGGAACAAACTTCAATCTTCACCTGCAACTAACAACGCTATAAGAGGGGCTGAGCAAAGCGGTAACATAGCCAATCAACGGTTTGCTAGGACAAGGTGGGTTAGAGGTTTAACATGGCAATTTGGGAGGCTGGCAAGCAAATGGCAGGCATCGTAGCATTGGCATAGCAAAAGAGCGAGCAAAACTAGCATAGAAAAGATAGTAGTGATTTCGAGGGTATGATCATCTTGCCTGAAATCCCGCAAGGAAGAAGAACGAGTCCATGAAGAAGACAAACGGACGTAGACGAACGGTTCCTCACAAACACGACGTTATCGGAACCAACCTGAAGAAGCAACACCGGGAAAGAGCAAAAACCCTAGTAAACAACCAACACATAATCATGGCATGATGCACAATCAAGTATGATGCATGTCCGGTTTAATGATAGCATGGCATGGCATGGAAAAATGCACAAACAACACTACAAGTTAAGTGGGGCTCAATATGCAACTCCGTTGCATATTGACGAAACACCACATGACTTATTTAGTTCTCTCTCGTTTATGTACCCAACAATATTAAATGTTGTTAAACATGGCAAGCGGGTGAAGCAAAGTAAATCTACCTATCTAGTCAAGTTTAAATGAGGCCGGAAGCAACGAACAACATTTCCGGTAAATCCTCATATGCATATATTAGGTTTGGTACTGTTCTGCCCTAAACATAATTTTAGAGTTATTAAACATGCAAATAAAGGTCACCATGTTAAACTAGGCAAAATTCCACCCCATTTACATATAAAGTTTATTAAATTCTGAGTTACGGTTATTTAGTTATGATTAAATCATTTTAACATGGCATTTAAGCAAATTTAACCAAACATCAATTTAAATATTTTAATTGTTGTTATCATGATGCGGATGACATATGCAAGTTTTAAGCGATTTTATGAAAATGTTGATATGAGAATGTTATGAAGCATTTGTCACGGTGGTGGAAGAAAGGGGTGCCACGGCAAAGATAACGGAAATGATGCCACGACAACATTCCGGTTCCGATAGCTCATGGAGATACCGGTGCAAAAGGAAAAGTGACGAGAGCGTGATGTACGATAGAAGGTGGGGTGATCCCGGATACCGGGTTCCCACAAGATGGTGGCATGACAAAAGAGGAGCATCGCAACGAACAATCGCAAATGGTGCAAACACGCGGTTCATCTCATACACCACACAACATTCGTTCTCGGAAGGTCGTCTCGGGGTTATACCTTTGAAGCGTGCATTTCGAAGTGAATCGGTTCGGAGGGGAAGTAGTCGTTCTCGCGACGGTAGTGGTTCACGGTCGTTTCGAAGAGGTACTTGGGGTCATTCGAACTTGCCGATCTCGTCATCTCGAAGGGGTACTTGACGTTCTTAGCGATGTAGTGGAAGTAGTGGTATACGGCGATGGTAGAGGTACTCGTTGATAGTCGTACACGTTCGGAGAGGAACTTGGCGTTTCCATGTTCTTCGGAGTCATTGTGTAGCCGTTTGTGTCGTAGTCGGACTTGACGAAAAACACACCGGCTGTAGTGGTAGACGGCTCGTAGATGTTCGGACCACCGGAAGAGGTACTTGACGTCCACGGAAATTAACACGGAGGCCACGGGTCTCAGGTCTCGGGTCTTGGTCCTGAACTTGAGGAGGTCAACGGTCGAAGTGGCCCACGCGAGCACTCACGCACGGGCGAGCGAACGGGTGCTGATGCTCAGGCGACGAGCAGGGAAAACAGAGGCCGGCGGCAGGGACTTGCAGCAAAGCGAGATACGCCGGAGATGAAGAGGGCGGCCACGGGATGGGCGGATCCGGCAGATGGGCGTCCAACCCGGCTGGTGGCGGGACGAGGGAGCTTGCGAGGGGCCATGGTGAGGAGGCAGAGCTCGCGGCAGGAGGTGGTGCGCCACGGTCTGCTGCTGCTCCTGTTGGTGAGGCAGCGAGGCCACTCGGAACCAGAGACGGAGGGAGTTGGTGATGGAGACACTCCAGGCGGCGGCGGCGAGCACGGGAGCTCCTCTCCCTGGTGCGAAGCGTGCGGCAGCGCTAGGAGACGAGAGGGACAGGGTCGGGCGCGATGGAAGGAGGGACCGGCGCGGGATCTAGGCAGCAGAGGGAGGAGGGGCACGTATCGGGAGGCGCGAGCGCTCTTCTGGAGCTCGATGCGTGTGGTGGCGGCGCTGAGAAAAATGGATGGGAGGAGGAGGGAACGAGAGAAAGGGGATCGGGCAGGGAACGAGAGGGAGATAGGCTAGGGTTCGCTCGAGGGTTAGGAGGGATTGGTGGGGGCGGCTGGGCCTTGGCCTTGGGCCGGCGCGGGAGGTTGGGAGGCCCAGGCTGCTGGGCTCCTTCTCTCTTTCTCTTACAAATCTCTACTAAAAACAGAAAAGCAAAGAAAGAAAAAGGAGAGAAAAGAAATGAGTGGACAAGAATTTGGGCATGGGGATTATTTTCCCGGACTCACAAAAATGAGCTTGACCCAAGAAAAATGGAGTGGGCAAGATTGCAAGAATTAAATTCAAAGTCATTTGAATTTAATTTAAAAGGTTTGAACAATGACTAGGATTTAGAAGAGTCCAAAAAAATGTTGAGAATTTAGGAGGAGCCTCGATAAATGGGAAAAGAAATGTTGGCAAAGTTTGGGGACCAAACTTGAAGTAGAAAGGGAGTGGGGATTTTTGAACGTTCAAATTCAAACTCATTTGATTTAAAATCAAATGGTTTGAATAGGAAGTGAGGGTTAGGAAGGTCCAAAAATGATCGGATTTTTGGTGGAGCTCCGGAAAATGACGAAAGAATTTATGGGCAAAGTTTGGAGACCAAGAATTGAGATAATAAAGGCATGGGATATTTGCAAGTGTGGTTGGGCACAGAACGGACAACGGAAAGAACTCGGAGAACCCGGACGAATGCAAGTTTTAAAACATGATGATGCAATGCACAAACAAATGACATGGCAACAACAGCGAATAACAGGAAGACACCTGGCACATTGGTCTCGGGGCGTTACAGAGGTGCAGGTCGACTGCAATCCCTTCATGGAGCTGCGCCACAAATACAATGTGTGCTCCATCCTTATCCGCAAGGAGGGCGAGGTGCAGGTCGACTGGGATATCCCCTTCTGAGTTGCATTTCGAAGGAGAGTCCGAGCGAAGATCAAGTTCTACTCAAAGATGAACCCAAGCATATGCAGAAGATAAACCAAGATCGGATAAAATCTCAAAAGTCTCAAAACAAAGATAAAAGTACTCGGGCATCAGGCCCGAAAGAGTTTAACACTTACAGAAACCACTCGACATTCCGAGGCAAATTTAAGGCAAGTTTAAATCTCAGGTTTGTTCATTCGACAGGAGGAGGGCTCGCAGGCTCGAAGAATTCGTCCAAGTCAATTCCATCAGTGATTCGAGTGGCAGCAACAATGAAAGTCTCCATGAAGGACTAGAAGTCATGCCTTTTAGTGTTGGCGACCTTGATCACCGCCAGCTTATCTTCGCGGGCCTCCTTGCAATGGACTCTTACCAGCGACAGAGCCATGTCAGCACCGCATCGGGCAGAGGACTTCTTCCATTCCTGCACTCGATCGGGGACCTCGTTGAGTCGAGTCATTAGAGACTCGAGATCATTTTGAAGCGTCGCCCTTGGCCAGAGCGATGAGTCGATGCATGAAACTGCCACCTTCAGACGAGCAAGGTAACTTGTAACACTGGCGACGCGGGATTCTAGTCGAAACACATTCATGGCAGCCTCGTCGTCGACTGGAGAAACGATAGGGTCCAAACCCCTCTCGATCCATCCAGTCTCCTCGTCAAAGTTTTGGCAGAATTCTGCAGTTAAGGAGTTAGTGAGTCGACCGGACAGGACTAACTTGCAAGCAGTAAAGCAGTCGGATTAAAAGGGGTACCTTCGAGCATAAGAAAGAGCTTCTTGGCGAGAGTTCTCAGATAAGCTTCCAAGTCATTTCTCTTACGAGCCATGGATTCCAGCTTCTCGTTCAGAGCCACCTTATCCTTCTTCAGACGAGTCGCCTCTCGGTTGGATTCAGTGAGAGAGGACTTCAGCTTGCTTACTTCCTCTTCCAGCGCTCCGACTGAAGCCAGCTTTTTGTCAGTAAGAGTAGTCTTCTCTTGAGCCTCCTTCTGCGTAGCTGCAAGGTCCAAGTCCTTCTTCTCCAGAGCCAACCTCATTTTCTCTACAAAATAAGCATTTAGATCAAACAAAAGATGGATGGGATAATTTAAAAAGACGATCGACATGAGCAGTCGACAGGCAGTTACCTTCCATACCGGCAAACATCTTGAGCCTTCTTCAAGTTTTGTTGGGCCAGTTCCAGGTCAACGTTGAGCTGCCTCTGCTTCTCCTCAAATTCAGCGAACTTGGAAATGAGAGTACAAGATTTCTGCAGAGAGTAAAAGACATACCATTCGACAAGATCAAAGATTATTTACTTCTGAGTGAATAAAATTTCAAAGTTTACTCAGACCCCAACCGACTGCCAGCAGTCGACTGCGGTCTTGGGGAGTACACCTAGTGGGTGCACTTGGCGTGCCCCCACTGGTTCAGTTTCCACTCGGCCGGTCCGCCCAGGTCGAGTAAAAAAAAGTACTCAGACCCCGGCCGACTGCCAGCAGCCAATCGTGGTCTCGGGGACTACACCCAGTGGGTGCACTTGGCGTGCCCCCACTGGTTCAGATCCCACTCGGCATGCTCCGCCCAGGTCGAGTGGAAGAAAGGAAAGAGAAAGAAGCGCTCAGACCCCAACCGACTGCCCGCAGTCGACCGCGGTCTCGGGGACTACACCTAGTGGGTGCACTTAGCGTGCCCCCACTGATTCAGTTCCCATTCAACCAGACCGAGTGGAAGAGTGCAAATACTAAAGACAGCAAAACACCCAGTGGGTGTACAGATTCGAAGCAAAGAACAAGAGATTGTAAGAAGGAAAATATTCAGGTAGCATATCCTAATAGAACAAGTTCAGTCGGAAGTCAAATTACCTGGACGTTGGCTCGGAGAGCCGCGCTGGCATCGTAAGCAGCCTGGCTATTGTCTTGCACCGCCTTCATTCGCTCCATCTTTACGCCAGCCTGACGGATAGCCTCTGCAGCGGCGTCCGATTGGCTTTCCGGAACATGATAGGTGGTGAAGAAGGGGACAGACGGTCCAGATGCAGCAGCTTGGGGCTCCGAGGCATGAGGTTGGATGACTGAAGAAAACACTAGTACAGTCGACGGTGCGGGGCGTTCACTCGACACTGGGACAACAAAAGTTACAGAGGCTCTACCTGCATCTTCAGGCTGCTGGACTGTTGGTTCTGTCACCAGTTCCGACTGGGATATCTTGCCAGCTGCTGCTTTCTTGCTCCTTCTGGGCCTCGGTATCACGTCTTCATCGTCATCTGGAAGCTCGATAACATTGAGTGGGGCTGCAAAGAAATCAGTCGACCCCAAGTGAACACCAGAATTTAATCGACCAAATAATCAAGAACAAGATAACGAGGATTGTACCTGGGTTGGAGGTAACCGCAGCTTCCATCTCCTCATCTCGGTACTGGTGGGTAGAAGTTCCAGAAGTGGCAGCACTGCAAATATCAGCATTCAGTCGGTTACGTTCTGTTACCCAAGTCAACCAAAGGATCAGGCCAGATTGTTACCCAGAGACTGTGGGAATGACCACTTTGATTTTGGGAAAAGCCTTCGGAGGTTTGGAAGATGTGGCCTTCGGTGGTTTCGGCACTGGAGGCGGCGCAGTCTTGGGCTGTTTCGATACCTTCTCGGTCGGCACTGGGGAAGACGTCCGAGGGCGCTTTGAAGACTGCCCAGTTGGTGCGGCCACCAGGTCAGGGGTGCTTGCCGGGTCGTGAGCGTGCTTGGACCTCCTTTCTCTGCGAGGAGGTGAGTCAACCTCTTCTTCATCACTCGGGTCGTTGCTCTCCTCGTCCTCCTCTGCATCCGAGTGCCACTCTCCACTCTCGCCCCCGCTCGCCTCTCCCTCGACATTTTGCTCCTGCACTCCATTGGGCGTTGACTACATATCGACAAGAGCCTGAAAGACAATGAACAAAATAAAGACAGTCGACCGTCAACAAGATGCTACATAGTAAATCAAGAAGACACTCGACAATGCAGAATCGTACCTGTTCCGGCTGGCGCAAATGGTCGAATGGAACCACCCTCCTGGACCCCCAGGGGTTATCCTTGTTGCCGGTAATACCTCTCAGCCACTGCTCCACCGTGTCCTCACGACATCCTCCGGGTGGATCCGAGTGGAATCCTTGAGTCCCGAGTACATCCACATCGGATGATCACGAGCTTGGAGTGGTTGGATGCATCGATTGAGGAAGACCTCCAGTAGGTCCATACCGGTCACTCCGTCGCGGACGAGTTGGACAACCCGCTCGACCAACACCTTCACCTGCGCCTTCTCCTCTGGGATCACTCTCAAGGCGGAGGGCTTCTCCACTCGAGCCATGGAAAAGGGGGGAAGTCCAGTCGACTGGCCCGGAGTTGGCTGGTCTTTACAGTAGAACCAGGTCGACTGCCAACCCCGGACCGAGTCGGGAAGGATCATAGTTGGGAAAGTGCTTTTATTCCTCATCTGAATTCCAAGACCCCTGCACATCTGTATCACGTGCGTCCTCTCGTCACTCGGGTTGGTCTTCTTGACCGTCTGAGAGCGACACGTGAATATGTGCTTGAAGAGACCCCAGTGTGGTCGACAACCCAAGAAGTTCTCGCACATGGACACGAAAGCGGCAAGGTACACGATGGTGTTTGGAGAAAAGTGGTGGAGTTGAGCCCCAAAGAAGTTCAAGAAACCGCGAAAGAAAGGATGGGGAGGCAAAGAAAACCCGCGGTCGACATGAGTGGCAAGGAGAACACACTCACCCTCCTGCGGCTGCGGCTCAGTCTCGTTCCCCGTGAGCCGCGCCGATTTGTGGGGGATCAGTCCCCCCTCAACCAGGTCATCGATGTCACCCTGGCTGATTGTCGAGCGGATCCAGTCACCCTGGATCCAGCTAGGCGGCAGGCCGGACCTCGACGAAGATCCGCCCCGGCTGGTCCTCTTCCCTTTCGCCTTCGCTGTCGCCTTCTTCGCATGCTCCAACGCCACCGTCTTCTCCTTCCCCATGGCAGCGGCTCGAGTTCGAGCAGGGCGATGACGCCGAGAGCAGAGGCGGATGTGGCGAAGAAAACAGAGGAGAAAGGGGAACAATGAGAACACACTGTGCGAAAATCCCCGTCCAACGCCTTCTATGAGGGCATTTCCGAGTGGCTGACTCGTGGGCCCAGGCGATCCGATCAAATCCCGCAACAGTCGCGCGCGCGATACATGGCGAAAAAGGTGGCGTGGAGATCGAGGCGGCCTGCCTAATCCGCCACGATTACTGCGGCCTCCCCCGTCCGGCGTGCTTCCCAAAATTCGAATCCCGTGAAATCCGCAGACATCAGAGCAACCCGTCAGACGGAAGATTTTTTCCCATAACAACACTGGAAGCTCAACAATAAAATTTCACTCGACAAAACCAAGAATGGATCAAGGCGACCAAACAAGCAGTTGAAGTCATCTTGAATGTTCATTCGACCTCTGGACAAGACATTCGCGAAGCGCAAAAGCTGAATTGGAGAGGTTGTCAACTCCTTCTCCACTCGGACCCTGAACCATTCGGGGGCTAATGATGAGGTTATGTACCTAGGGTAGGGTCATAAGCCTGACTTAGACACCTTCCCCTAGGACATCACCCTAAAGCCAGAATCATCCAAAGGTACCATTATCCACTCGACCGGAGACGTTTCACTCGGAAGAATCAATGGTACTCAACCGTCGCAGAAGTCACTCGACGAACAGAAGATCTAAAGCCACTCTGCACCAACAATGGCCAAACATTTACTTATATGCTTAATTATCATTTATAGCATTTAATGGCTAGCGTTACCAGTAACGTTCCTCTCTTAATGTACCTTAAACCCCTTGTAACGTGAGCTGGATGGGGTCCTGGCGCACTCTATATAAGCCACCCCTCCATTGGCACAAGGGTTGGCATCTTTTGTAAACACACACACACACACACACATAATCCAGTCGACCGCCTCAGGGCACCTAGACATAGGGTTGTTACTTCCTCCGAGAAGGGCCTGAACTCGTAAAACTCGTGTGTACAACTACTCCATAGCTAGGATCTTGCCTCCTCATACCTACCCCCATTCTACTGTCAGTCCTAGACCCATGACAGGCGTGCCCCTGACCCTCGTGGCCACCCCGTAAGGCGGTTGGTCCCCTTCTTTGACCGCAAGAAAGCTAATATCCAGATAGAGATCGTGTTAAAATTTCAGCCCAATCGGAGTTACGGATCTCTGGGAATATAAGAAACAGTGAAAGGGCAGAATCTGAGAACACAGAAACAGGGAGAGACAGAGAGACAGATCCAATCTCGGAGGGGCTCTCGCCCCTCCCACGCCATGGAGACAATGGACCATAGGGTAAACCCTTCTCCCATATAGGGAGAAGGTCAAGGAAGAAGAATAAGGAGGGGAGCTCTCTCCCCCTCGCTTCCGGTGGCACCGGAGTGCCACCGGGGGCCATCATCATCACCGCAATCTTCACCAACAACTTCACCGCCATCATCACCAACTCTTCCCCCCTCTATGCAGCGGTGTAACCCCTCTTTTATCCACTGTAATCTCTACTTAAAAATGGTGCTCAACGCTATATATTATTTCCCAATGATGTATGGCTATCCTATGATGTTTGAGTAGATCCGTTTTGTCCTATGGGTTATTTGATGATCATGATTGGTTTGAGTTGCATGTTTTATTATTGGTGCTGTCCTATGGTGCTCTCCGTGTCGCGCAAGCGTGAGGGATCCCCATTGTAGGGTTTGCAATATGTTCATAATTTTCTTATGGTGGGTGGCGTGAGTGACAGAAGCACAAACCCGAGTAAGTAGGTTGTTTGCATATGGGATAAAGAGGACTTGATACTTTAATGCTATGGTTGGGTTTTACCTTAATGATCTTTAGTAGTTGCGGATGCCTGCTAGAGTTCCAATCATAAGTGCATATGATCCAAGTAGAGAAAGTATGTTAGCTTATGCCTCTCCCTCAAATAAAATTGCAATAATGATTACCGGTCTAGTTATCGATTGCCTAGGGACAAATAACTTTCTCGTAACAAAAAGCTCTTTACTAAAACTAACTTAGTTGTGTCTTTATCTAAACAGCCCCTACTTTTTATTTACATGCTCTTTATTACTTTTCAAACCTATTCAACAACACCTACAAAATACTTCTAGTTTCATACTTGTTCTAGGTAAAGAGAACGTCAAGCGTGCGTAGAGTTGTATCGGTGGTCGATAGAACTTGAGGGAATATTTGTTCTACCTTTAGCTCCTCGTTGGGTTCGACACTCTTACTTATCGAAAACTGTTGCGATCCCCTATACTTGTGGGTTATCATGGGTATATCTACTTAATGAAACATAAGTCTGAAACATTTGAAAAGTTCAAAGAATTTCAGAGTGAAGTAGAAAATCATCGTAACAAGAAAATAAAGTTTCTGCGATCTGATTGTGGAGGAGAATATTTGAGTTACGAGTTTGGTCTTCATTTGAAACAATGTGGAATAGTTTCGCAACTCACGCCACCTGGAACACCACATCGTAGGTGTGTCCGAACATCATAACCGTACTTTATTAGATATGGTGCGATCTATGATGTCTCTTACCGACTTATCACTATCGTTTTGGGGTTATGCATTAGAGACAGCTGCATTCACGTTAAATAGGGCACCATCTAAATCCGTTGAGACGACACCATATGAACTGTGGTTTAGCAAGAAACCTAAGCTGTCATTTCTTAAAGTTTGGGGCTATGATGCTTATGTGAAAAAGTTTCAACCTGATAAGCTCGAACCCAAATCGGAGAAATGCGTCTTCATAGTATACCCAAAGGAAACTGTTGGGTACACCTTCTATCACAGATCCGAAGGCAAGATATTCGTTGCTAAGAATGGATCCTTTCTAGAGAAGAAGTTTCTCTCGAAAGAAGTGAGTGGGAGGAATGTAATGAGGTAATTGTACCTTCTCCTGAATTGGAAAGTAGTTCATCACATAAATCAGTTCGAGTGATTCCTACACCAATTAGTGAGGAAGCTACTGATGATGATTGAGGGAGTCCTGGATTAGGGGGTGTTCGGATAGCCGGACTATACCTTCGGCCGGACTCTTGGACTATGAAGATACAAGATTGAAGACTTCGTCCCATGTCCGGAAGGGACTTTCCTTGGCATGGAAGGCAAGCTTGGCAATATGGATATGTAGATCTCCTACCATTGTAACCGACTTTGTGTAACTCTAACCCTCTCCGGTGTCTATATAAACCGGAGGGTTTTAGTCCGTAGGACAACATTCACAACAACAATCATACCATAGGCTAGCTTCTAGGGTTTAGCCTCTCCGATCTCGTGGTAGATCTACTCTTGTACTACCCATATCATCAATATTAATCAAGCAGGACGTAGGGTTTTACCTCCATCGAGAGGGCCCGAACCTGGGTAAAACTTCGTGTCCCTTGCCTCCTGTTACCATCCGGCCTAGACGCACAGTTCGGGACCCCCTACCCGAGATCCGCCGGTTTTGACACCGACATTGGTGCTTTCATTGAGAGTTCCTCTGTGTCGTCGCCATCAGGCTTGATGGCTCCTACGATCATCGATAGTGATGCGGTCCAGGGTGAAACTTGTCTCCCCGGACAGATCTCTGTCTTCGGCGGCTTTGCACTACTGGTCAATTCACTTGGCCATCTGGAGCAGATCAAAAGCTATGCCCCTGGCCGTCAGGTCAGATTTGGAAGTTTAAACTACACGGCTGACATCCACGGGGACTTGATGTTTGGCGGATTTGAGCCACTGCCGAGCGCGCCGCACTGCCACGACGAGCATGATCTAGCTCTGCCGCCTAACAGTGCCCTGAAGGCCGCACCCGCATCGGCTTCGACCCTTAATTCGGAGCCAACTGCGCTGATCGAGGATGGGTGGTTGGACTCCGCCTCGGGGGCTGCGATCCTAACGGCGATCGAGCCGAACACCAGGCCCGCACTCCGCGAGACTCGTGATTCCAAGGAGCCGGACTCCTCTCCGGACTCCGAACCATTCGCGCCTATGCCGATTGAATACGATTGGGCGCCGATCATGGAGTTTACTGCCGCGGACATCTTTCAGCACTCGCCCTTTGGCGATATTATGAAATCACTAAAGTCTCTCTATTTATCAGGAGAGCCCTGGCCGGACTACGGTCAGCGAGATTGGGATACGGACGATGAAGAAATTCAAAGCCCACCCACCACCCACTTTGTAGCCACTGTCGACGATTTAACCGACATGCTCGACTTCGACTCCGAAGACATTGACGGTATGGACGCCGATGAAGGAGACGATGAAGAACCAGCGCCTATTGGGCCCTGGAACGCCACGTCGTCATATGACGTATACATGGTGGACGCACCAAAAGATGACGACAAGGAGCGGAAGGACACACCGAAGGCTTGTTCCCTTGAAAAGCAGTCAAAGCGGCGACGCAAGCGCCGCCCCAAATCCCGCCTCGACAGAAATAGCGATCACACAGACCCAGCGCTGGAGCAGGGCAAACCACTGCTGGACAACGGCAATCTGGATAATCAAACCGAACAAACAAATCCTATCAAGGATAATGGTCCGGACGACATAACGCCGGACAGGCACCCGGAGTAGCAGACTGCCCATAAAAGGCTTGTTGCCACCGCGAGGAGTCTGAAAAAGCAGAAGCAAAGGCTCAAGGCTGCGCAAGACACACTCCACATCAGATGGAGTAAAATACTCAACACAACAGCGATGTACGGCGACAATCGCCCCTCCAAGAGCTACCCAAAGCGGAAGTGCTACCTGAATTCGATGAGGAGGCCTCAGACCCCCCCCCCACAACCAAATATCAAAGTAGCCACCTGGTCGGATAGACGACCCCTTTATCAACACAGAGTGACATATAACGCCACTCACAATACAACACACGACCCATGCGAGGGCTCGCACCCAAAGGACGGCGCAACAAGATCCATCTATGGACCATGCAAGCGCGCCCCAGCATACAATGCAACACAACAAACATCCGAACAATGCGGTACACCCAGCTACAGGGGTGCCGCACACCCCCTATGTTTCATCGATGAGGTGCTGGACCATGAATTTCCAGAGGGATTCAAGCCCGTAAACATAGAGGCATACGACGGAACAACAGACCCTGGGGTCTGGATTGAGGACTATATCCTTCATATCCATATGGCTCGAGGAGATGATCTCCACGCCATCAAGTACTTACCCCTCAAGCTCAAAGGGCCAGCTCGTCACTGGCTCAAAGGCCTCCCCGAAAGCTCCATTGGAAGTTGGGAAGAGCTCGAAGATGCCTTTTGGGTAAATTTTCAAGGGACTTATGTCCGACCTCCGGATGCGGACGATTTGAGTCATATAACTCAACAGCCCGGAGAGTCAGCCCAAAAGCTTTGGAACAGGTTTCTTACTAAAAAGAACCAGATTGTCGACTGTCCGGACGCCGAAGCCTTGGCAGCTTTCAAGCATAGCGTCCGTGACGAATGGCTCGCCAGACACCTCGGCCAAAATAAGCCGAGAACGATGGCTGCATTAACAAACCTCATGACCCGCTTTTGCGCGGGTGAGGACAGCTGGCTAGCCAGATGCAGCACCAGCGACCCCAGTACATCTGAAGTTAGAGATGGCAATGGGAAATCACGACACAACAGCAATAACAAACGCCGAAATAAAGAAGACAACACGAAGGGCACGGCAGTAAATGCCGGATTCAAAAGCTCTTGGCCAGGTCAAAAGCCGCCCCCTAAAGGCACCAGGGATGAACTGTCCAGCCTCAATAAAATTCTGGACCAAGTATGTCAGATCCATAGTACCCCTGGTAAACCTGCTAATCATACCCACAGAGAATGTTGGGTCTTCAAGCAGTCCGGCAAGCTCAACGCCGTACACAAGGGGGAGGATACACCAAGTGAAGACGAGGACGAGCCTCCCAAGCAAGACACGGGGGAACGAAAGAAATTTCCACCAGAAGTCAAAACAGTAAACGTGTTACACGTGATCAAGGGAAAAAACAACACGACACTCCCAGGAAAATATACCCAAGTGCCTGTCACCGCGAAGTCCTTCCACTAGTCGTCTCAATCGATCACTTTCGACCATCGCGATTACTCAGCAAGTATCCGACACGCAGGATGGGCTGCCCTGGTATTAGACCCAGTAATTGGCGGATATCACTTCACATGAGTCTTGATGGACGGCGGCAGCAGCCTAAACCTAATATATCAGGATACAATCCGAGGGATGGGGTTAGACCCAACACAAATTCTCCATAGCAATACTACCTTTAAAGGAGTAACGCCAGGCCCAGGGGCTCGTTGTATGGGCTCCCTCCTACTACAGGTTATATTCGGCTCCCCCGATAACTTCCGTCGCGAGCATTTAACCTTCCACATCGCTCCGTTTCAAAGTGGCTATCAAGCACTGCTCGGACGCGAAGCTTTCGCTCGCTTTAATGCAATACCACACTATGCCTCCCTCGCACTCAAGATGCCCAGTCCACGTGGCATCATTTCAGTGCACAGAAATATCAAGCGATCTCTGCGCACCGAAGAGAGTGAGGCTGCCTTGGCAGCCGCACACTAAAGGCGCCCGGACCAACGAAAGCATCCAATAGGTTGTCAAGACCTCAGACACAACTAATCGAGTCTGGCGCCGCTACCTATACCGAATAAATGGTCACACCCCTATTTGTCAATACAAGGGGCTCAACGCGCGCAGACAAGTGGCAATTTCTCCTCATCTTGAATTATACATGGTTTCCTTAAAAAACTATCTTTTTGCACGACAACTTTTTCACCTAAATTCCTCTCTTTTACAGACGATCATCGTGCTACACCCGTCCAGGATACGGCACAACGGAGACACAGGCGCAGGCATGCAACAGGGACCCGCTCCAAGGATTCTTTTTAGATTAAGACCCTGCGTAAACCTTTTTTACTATCTCTTGTTGATACATATCCACTGTTGAGAAGGATGCTGACGTCTTGGCATGTGGCCACGCCAGAACAATGCACGTACCTGGACACAAGGGGCTTCTTACAAAGGCCATTATTTAGGCCCGGTTTATACCACTAAGACCGAATACCTTAGGGAGTGTTCGACGTCGCGAGTTTGGCCTTATATGCATCAGCTCCGAATCATTGTCTTTGGTCAAATGTTGGGTTTGCCCGGCTCCTGTGTTTTGGTGCCTTACGTTCCGCTTTACCGGCTAAGGTAGCACCAGAGAACTACTGCGATTGTGCCCTGGTTCCTCCGGACGAGCACCTCAGTAGAGAAAGCCGAAAACTGACTGTCATGATATAGCGTGAGACTGGTCAACCACTCGATGACCTGTTGGAATGTTAGAATTCCTCTGCCTTAACGAAGGGCCGTTTTCTGGCCAGGCATGTACGCACCCCGGGATCGGGAAAGTGCGGAGCCACCAGGGGCTATTTAGTAGCCCCATTGTTAAACTCCTATGGCTAAGTGAAAGTGCTAAAGCATTATAGTCCGGTTGCCTCGCTCGCTCCGCTATCACCTCCTTAATAGGACCAAGACGTTGGGTTAAGTGTGAAAGCGTGTTTTTGCGAGCACCTCCGCATTATATGCGTGAGGGTTGAAGCCGACGGCTGCAATCTTTCAGGTTATACACATGTATACATAAACGGCCGCCCAGGAGGCATCATATTACTTTCAGGCAAAAGTATAAAAATAGCCTTATAAAAATTTATAAAAGCATTTCGCTTACAACGAGATTATATATCACTCAAACATAATATTTTTTGAGCACTGGGTCTCTATCAAACGAGCACCCTCAAGAACTTCTTCAAAGTAGTGCTTAGCAGCCCTTCGACCTATGGCCGAATCCCGCGCTGCAACAGTGGTAGCATCCATCTCCGCCCAGTATGCTTTAACACGGGCAAAGGCCATCTGTGCGCCCTCTATGCACGCCGACCTCTTCATCGCATTAATGCGCGGCACCACGTCAAGGAACTGCTGCACCAAGCTGAAATAGCTGTTCGGTTTTGACCTTTCCGGCCATAGCTGATCCACAACAGACCTCATGGAGAGTCCGGACAACCTATTTAGTTTGGCCCATTCGGCTAATTGGCCAGTCAATGAAAGCGGACGCTCGGGAGAATGGAATTGTCTCCAAAACAGCTGGTCTACTTCACGGTCCGTCTGACCCTGGAAATACTTGGCCGCATCGGCAGCGCTCGCCGCCAAATCCATATATACATCCTCCAAACTCCACAGCCGATCCAGAGGGGCATACCGTGGATCTACGAACTTCCTCCGCAACATAAAGGATTTCCCAGCTACAATATCCCCGACTTCTCGCAGCTCCTCCTTCTTTGCCCTCATAGCAGAGCGGAGGTCCTTTCTCATCGCAGCAGCCTTCTCAAGGTCCGATGCCTTCGCTTGGTTTTCCTTTTCAAGAACCCGGCAACGGTCGGCGGCGGCTTTTAATTCTATGGCCATCTTGGCCATCTTGCCTCGGCTCTCACCATGCGCGGCCTTCTCGGCTTGCAACTCTTCAGTCGCCTTCAAAGCAGCCGCATTACCCAACCTCGCTTGTTCCTTGGCTCGGGCAAGTTCTGCCCGCAAGGCTTCAACAGTGGCAGCTCCATCTGCAGTCACAACATATTAAAGATACTGGCATCATGCTGCTCTTCCTATGTGGCATTTACCAGATAATGACACTTACCCTGTGCCTCGTCAAGCCTCTTGTTAACAAGCTCGATGTCGGCATATGCCGCATCCAACTGCCGTTCTAAATGGGCAAACTCGCTAGTCCGGCTAGCCACCGGAGCTTCCATCACCTGCACATAGAGGCAGTATGGTTATTACCTGGGAATATGATCCTCTATTCGTCGTCGTTTCCGACGACAACCAGAGTCTCAGGGGATACTATCTACATAGGGCACACCTAGCATGTGCAGGACTATCATACATTCTTTTACATACCTCAAAGCCTGTCAGTAGACTCATAAAAGCTTCATGCAATCCGCTTTCGACGGACGATATTCTCTCCATCACCATATTCATCAGCATACGGTGTTCATCTGAGATGGCCGCTCGCCCCACCAACTCCCTTAGAACATCCGATCGCACACTAGACGGTGCCGGACTCTTTTGTCTGCTCTCTTCGGGAGCCGGACAATGGGAGCTTCGGGGGTCAATGGGATTATCTTCTGGTCTCACCGGACTCAGAGAGGCCCTCCGCGATGACACTTCAGGGTCGCCCGCTTCTGGAGCGGAGGAGTCCGGAGGAGGCGTTTCGCTCTCCATCATCTCTGGAAGAAGATCACCCGAAGACGAGCTCATTTGAGAGGGGCTAAGGCCCGAACTGCAAAGATATATGCGGTGGTTATTTTCTCAGAAGAAAAAGATGGCATATCTGTACTATTAAAGTATTTCAGGTCACTTACGACTCGCGAGAGAATTGATCCCCCCGCGGACTTTGTGCGGCAACAGCGCCCCCCAAGGTAGGACCCTCTGTGGGAGACTTCTTCTCCCGTTTGGAAGCTTCGGCTTCCAAATCCCCGGGCGCAGTCCTTTTCCTCTTCTGGTCGTCTTCCTTCATGGAGACGCTCGCTCCCTCGGTTAGAATGGGCAGCGTTGGGGGCCCGCGTCCTCCCGTATTATCCTCCACAGTATCTTCCTTCAAGGGCTCCGGGCAAGGTGCGGTGTGGAGCATCTTTTCCAATACCGGATTTTCCAAACCCTCAGGGAGGGGGGCCGAACACCGAATCAGCTTCGCCTTTGTTAGCCAGTCCTGGTCAAAAAGCAAACTCTCATAAATAACTTCGTAACAAAGGAGAGATAGTATGTTCGGCCGGAAGATGCCTTACCTGTTCGGCGGCGCGGTTACTACTCAGGCCCACGTCCTCGGTGATTTCCGGACACTCCACCTGAGGTCCGAAGAATGACTTGTACATCTCCTTGTGCGTCAGGCCGAGAAAATTTTGAATGACACGCGGTCCCTCGGGATTGAACTCCCACAGGCGAAGAGGCCGGCATTTGCAAGGCTGGACTTGACGAACCAGCATAACTTGTATTACCTCAACCAAACTGAAATCTCCATTGAAGAGATCTCGAATGCGGCTTTGCAGTATAGGAACGTCCTTGGCTGGACCCCAGCTCAGACCTCTGCTGATCCATTACATCAGTTGTGGTGGATGGCCCGAGCGGAAAACAGGGGCGGCCGCCCACTTGGCACTTCTAGGAGCTCTGATGTAGAACCACTCCTGTTGCCACAATTTAGACACCTCTGGGATGGAACCTTTGGGCCATGGAGCTCCCGTCATCTTGCGTATTGAGGCACCTCCACACGCTACATGTTGCCCCTCGATCATCTTCGGATTTACTTCAAAGGTCTTGAGCCATAGGCCAAAGTGAGGGGTAACCCGGAGGAAGGCCTCGCACACGACAATAAATGTCGTGATATGAAGAAAGGAGTCCGGAGCTAGATCATGGAAGTCTAGCCCGTAATAAAACATCAAACCCCTGACGAAAGGATCCAGAGAAAGGCCTAGACCTTGGAGGAAGTGGGAGACGAACACGACGTTCTCGTTGGGTTCGGGGGTGGGGACGGCCTGCCCTCGGGGAGGCAGCCGATGCAAAATCTCGGTGGTCAGATATCTGGCCTCCCTCAACTTTTTGATGTCTTCTTCCGTGACGGAGGAAGGCACCCATCGGCCTTGAAGGCTAGATCCGGACATGACTGAAGGTTCGGAGCACCTGACCTGGACTTTGGGCGTTTGAGCTTGAGGCGGGGGAAGGATTCGATTGAACACGGGAGGGAAAAATAAAAGCCTTATCCCTTTATAAAGAGGTGAATATCAAGCGTCCTCTCCGTGTCCGTTTGGACTTGCCTATAATCTAGGAGTCCTAGAATCAGTTGGGTTACCCACGCCCGTATTGATGAGAATCCCGGAATAAGGGGACACGATCTCTGCTTTAACAAGACGTGCCAAGGAAACCGCCTCGCATGACGCACTGAGGTGGGATAATAAAACGACTTGGATAAAGGCTTGGCCGTGGTGTGTCGCACTACGGAATACGTCAGTAGATTAGATTTGTGTAAATATTATTCTCTCTATGGCAATATGTGGAAACTTATTTGGCAGAGCCGGACACTATCTTTGTGTTCAAAATCTTCTATGAAATACTTGGAGGAGGAACCCGCCTTGCAATGCCGGATACAATCTGCGCGCTGGACTCGTCGTCATTGAAGCCTGGTTCAGGGGCTACTGAGGGAGTCCTGGATTTGGGGGTGTTCGGATAGCCGGACTATACCTTCGGCTGGACTCCTGGACTATGAAGATACAAGATTGAAGACTTCGTCCCGTGTCCGGAAGGGACTTTCCTTGGCGTTGAAGGCAAGCTTGGCGATGCGGATATGTAGATCTCCTACCATTGTAACTGACTTTGTGTAACCCTAACCCTCTCCGGTGTCTATATAAACCGGAGGGTTTTAGTCCGTAGGACAACATTCACAACAACAATCATACCATAGGCTAACTTCTAGGGTTTAGCCTCTCCGATCTCATGGTAGATCTACTCTTGTACTACCCATATCATCAATATTAATCAAGCATGACGTAGGGTTTTACCTCCATCGAGAGGGCCCGAACCTGGGTAAAACTTCGTGTCCCTTGCCTCCTGTTACCATCCGGCCTAGACACACAGTTCGGGACCCCCTACCCGAGATCCGCCGGTTTTGACACCGACAATGATCATGAAACTTCAGATCAAGTTACTACCGAACCTCGTAGGTCAACCAGAGTATGGTCTGCACCAGAGTGGTACGGTAATCCTGTTCTGGAAGTCATGTTACTAGACCATGACGAACCTACAAACTATGAGGAAGCGATGAT
This sequence comes from Triticum urartu, assembly GCF_003073215.2. Taxonomy (NCBI): domain Eukaryota; kingdom Viridiplantae; phylum Streptophyta; class Magnoliopsida; order Poales; family Poaceae; genus Triticum; species Triticum urartu. The sequence continues at coordinate 109,469,856 of NC_053024.1, read as the reverse complement.
GTGCCCAGATTTCGCAAAATGGCTTGAGGCCACGAAATCTGAGATGGGATCCATGTATGAGAACAAAGTATGGACTTTGATTGACTTGCCCGATGATCGGTGAGTCATTGAGAATAAATGGATCTTTAAGAGGAAGACGGATGCTGATAGTAGTGTTACTATCTACAAAGCTCGAATTGTCACAAAATGTTTTCGACAAGATCAAGGTGTTGACTACGATGAGATCTTCTCACTCGTATCGATGCTTAAAAGTCTGTCTGAATCATGTTAGCAGTTGCCGCATTTTATGAAATCTGGCAAATGGATGTCAAAACTGCATTCCTTAATGGATTTCTTAAAGAAGAGTTGTATATGATGCAACCAGAAGGTTTTGTCAATCCTAAAGGTGCTAACAAAGTGAGCAAGCTCCAGCGATCCATTTATGGACTGGTGCAAGCATCTCAGAGTTGGAATATATGCTTTGATAAAGTGATCAAAGCATATGGTTTTATTTAGACTTGCGGTGAAGCCTGTATTTACAAGAAAGTGAGTGGGAGCACTACAACATTTCTGATAAGTATATGTGAATGACATATTTTTGATCAGAAATAATGTAGAATTTTCTGGAAAGCATAAAGGAGTGTTTGAAAGGAGTTTTTCAAAGAAAGACCTCGGTGTAGCTACTTACATATTGAGCATCAAGATCTCTAGAGATAGATCAAGATGCTTGATATATTTTCAATTAGTACATACCTTGACAAGATTTTGAAGTAGTTCAAAATAGAACAGTCAAAGAAGGAGTTCTTGCCTGTGTTGCAAGGTGTGAAGTTGAGTAAAGACTCAAAACCCGACCACGGAAGAAAATAGAAAGAGAATGAAAAGTCATTCCCTATGCCTCAGTCATAGCTTCTATAAAATATGCTATGTTGTGTACCAAACCTATTGTGTACATCACCATAAGTTTGGCAAGAGAGTACAATAGTGATCCAGGAGTGGATCACTGGACAGCGGTCAAAAATATCCTTAGTGGAATAAGGAAATGTTTCTCGGTTATGGAGGCGACAAAGAGTTCATCGTAAAGAGTTACGTCGATGCAAGATTTTGACACCGATCTAGATGACTCTAAGTCTCGATCTAGATACGTATTGAAAGTGGGAGCAATTAGCTAGAGTAGCTCTGTGCAGAGTATTGTAGACATAGAAAATTTGCAAAATACGTATGGTTCTGAATGTGACAGACCCGTTGACTAAATTTCTCTCACAAGCAAAACATGATCACTCTTTGGGTGTTAATCACACAGTGATGTGAACTAGATTATCGACTCTAGTAAACCCTTTGGGTGTTAGTCACATGGAGATGTGAACTAATCACATAAAGATGTGAACTATTAGTGTTAAATCACATGACGATGTGAACTAGATTATTGACTCTAGTGCAAGTGGGACACTGAAGGAAATATGCCCTAGAGGCAATAATAAAGTTGTTATTTATATTTACTTATATCATGATAAATGTTTATTATTCATGCTAGAATTGTATTAACCGAAAACTTAGTACATGTGTGAATACATGGACAAACAGAGTGTCACTAGTATGCCTCTACTTGACTAGCTCGTTAATCAAAGATGGTTAAGTTTCCTAGCCATGGACAAGAGTTGTCATTTGAGGAACGGGATCACATCATTAGAGAATGATGTGATTGACTTGACCCATCCGTTAGCTTAGCACGACGATCGTTTAGTTTGTTGCTATTGCTTTCTTCATAACTTATACATGTTCCTATGACTATGAGATTATGCAACTCTCGGATACCGGAGGAACACTTAGTGTGCTATCAAACGTCACAACGTAACTTTTTTTTTCTTTTTCTCGAATATGCACGAGTGTGCATATCATATATTAAAGAAGAACGACAAAGAAAGCCTCCACCAACAGTTACATTTACATGTCTGTGCGGCGCTTAGCACGCACCCACTCCACCCAGATACACGTAACCTACTCCTCCCTCATAGCCCACCTATACAAACTACCTTGGAAACTCCCTAACTCCCTCTTGATAAGCCCTGCGTTAGCCCATACCATGGCCTCAGACTTCACCTTCTGGATGAGCCTCTCAATCAATGGGGAAACACCGTCGAAAACAATGGCATTTCGATGCTTCCAAAGCTCCCACATTACAAGTAACATCACTGTACGTAGGTCCTTGATCCTCGTTGTCCCATCTGCGCTCCTGCTGCCAAGCCAGTCCCCGAGCTTGTCATCCTGCCTTGGTTTCCAGTCTGCTCTGCCAAGTGCCTCACCTATGCGCGTCCACGCCATTCTGGCGAGCATGCACGTGAGCAAAATATGGTTTATCGTTTCTTCTTCCTGATCACAAAACGGGCACGTGTCCTGGTGCGGTAAACCTCTCCTCGCTAGCCGGTTTGAGGTCCAACACCGGTTTCTGAGGGCCAACCACGCAAAAAAGCGACACTCCAACGGCGCCCTAGACTTCCAAGTCAGCTTTGATGTGGGCACCACCTCCCGACCCCAAAATCTGCTCGCATAGGCCGAGCTCACAGTGAACTGGCCGTGAGCCTCCCAGGACCAAGCGACCACATCCTGCTCTCCCACACGCGGCTCCCAAGCTTGCACCCTCGACCACAGATCCATGAACTGCCGAGTGTGATCTCATCCATGTCCGGCCCAACATGTTGTGCCCAAACTCCACTCACAGCGACCTACCCCACCTTCTGACCTCTCCTGATTCTTGATGGGATCCTTTCATACACTGCCGATGCTACCTCCTGCACCCTCATGCCATCGAGCCATCTATCCTCCCAGAACAAGGTAGTCCTCCCATCTCTAGCCTCGGCTCTAGTTGCTGCCCAGAATATCTGCATAGACTCTTTAGGCACTTTAGTAGTGAATTCACTCCACGGTTTGTTACCATCCACCCTTTGCAGCCACGGCCACCTCGCTTGCATTGCCACATTCAACCATTGCAAGTTTGGTATGCCCAGACCTCCAGCCCACTTAGGGGCACACACCGCTTCCCAGGCCACCGCGCAATTACCTCCATTTGCATCGACCCTCTTGTACCACAGAAATCCCCTGCACACCTTGTTCATAGCTGCTGTCGTCTTCATCGGCAGGTCCAGAGCCATCATCGCGTGTATCGGCATGGCACATAACACAGACTGCACCAGTGTCAACCTCCCACTCTTCGGCATTAGCGCGGACTTCCATTTTGCCAAGTTATCCACCAAGTATTGTAGCTGTCCTGCTGTTTGTTTTCTTAGGGAAAGCGGTAAACCAAGATATTTGATCGGGAACGAGGCCACTGGACATCCTAACTCCTGGCTCACCCAAGCCATTGTGTGCTCATCACATCTAATGGGCAGCGCGGCCGATTTGGCCATGTTTATTCTTAGTCCCGAAGCTTCCCCAAACATGGCAAGATCGCTCTACATGCCGCCAGATCCACTTGCTTTGGCTTCAGGAAAAGGACTACGTCGTCCGCGTATATCGACATTCTTTGCCTCATGCCCACCACTGCCAAGGGTTCCATCACCCTCCATAGCACCGCAGCCTCGAACATACGTTGCAAAGGTTCCATCATGAGAATGAATAGCATAGGTGACAGCGAGTCCCCTTGCCGCAGCCCTTTGCAATTGAAAATAGTTTCTCCAGGCTCGCCATTAACCATCACCTTTGTAGTTGACGTGGCTAGGATACCGCAAATCCAAGCCCTCCACTTTTTCCCAAAACCAGACTGTTGAAGTACTTCCAACAAGAAAGGCCATTGGACCGAATCAAATGCCTGGGAGATGTCCAACTTAAGAAGAACAACCGGGTTCTTTAACGCGTGTAGCCTCCTTGCCATTCCTTGAACTAGCATGAAGTTGTCATGGAGTGATCTTCCTTTTACGAATGCACTTTGATGATTCCCCACGAGGTTTGGAAGTTCCACGGCCAACCTGATCGAGAGTACCTTTTCAAAGATCTTTATTGCCCCATGCACCAGGTTTATCGGTCTGAAGTCTCCCACATCCAATGCGCCTTCCTTCTTTGGCAAAAGAGATACCAATGATCGGTTGATTGCAACCATGCCTCTCATATCCTCCCGATACATACCGTCCATAGCCCTCATGAAATCCACCTTAATGATATTCCAACATGTGGCATAGAACCTTCCTGTAAAACCATCCGGCCCCGACGCTTTGTCCATAGGCATTGACTTAACCACTTTTTCCACTTCCTCGACTGTGAACGGCTCCTCAAGCTGGGACATATCCCGTTGTGACAAGCTCAGCCCCTCCAAGTGGATTGCATGTTGCCGCGGCTCACATGAACCCAAAGCTTGGCCATAAAATGCATCTACCGCCGATGCCACCTCGTCCTGGCCGGAGAAAATCTGCTCATTGTACCTCACTGCCCGCAGCACATTCTTCCGCTGCCTGTGGCTAGCTTGCTGATGAAACAGCCTTGTGTTACCATCCCCCTCATGCAGCTGCAGCAGCCGCGATCGTTGTCTTGCAATCAAACGCTCTAGTGAACACAACCCCAAAAGTTTATGTTTCAAGCATTTCCGCAGCTCCCTCTCCGCATGAGTCAATACACGCAACTCCATAGCTACATCTAGCCGTGTGATCACCTCCAAAGCAATGCTAATCTGCAGCTTCACGTTCCCAATCCACTGGTCACTCCATTTCTGCAAAGCTTTTGCCATTGCCCTAAGCTTGCAATGCAGCGTGAGGTAGTCATTTGATGTTGTGGGAGTAGCCTCCCACGCAGCCTGTACCGTCTCCATGAACCCTGCCGCCTTAACCCAGAAAGCTTCGAAGCGGAAGCGTTTGTGAGTTTTTATTTCCACATTCATGTCCAACATCAAAGGGCAATGATCCGAAATAGCTGTGCCCAGAGCCGATAAGAAGCACGTAGGGAACGCCTCATCCCACTCGTTTGTGACGAATATATGATCAATCTTCTCCAGAGTAGCCTCCTGTCGTTCATTAGACCACGTGTACCGGCGACCATTCAAGTACAACTCCTTCAACTCAAGCCTATTCAACTTGGCTCAAAACCTGCCCAACATCCTCCGGTTGATCAAGGCGTTGTTCTTGTCTTCTTGCCTTGCAATGAGATTAAAATCTCCAGCTACAAGCCAGGGGCCTGCGTGTAGCTCTCTTATATCCACCAGCTCTTGGGGAAATTCCACTTTATCCCTGTCCTCTTGAGGTCCATATACACATGTAAGCCACCACTCCGCCGCTCCCGGAGCGTTCACAATCGCCGTGAGCGAGTTGCTCAGGTAGTGTGGGTTTGAGAGCATGACGATCGTCTCGTCCCAGGCCACTAAAATCCCACCACGCGTCCCAACCACATGGACATAGAAAAACTTGGTAAATTTATTGCCAAGGCAATGTTGTACAACCGCTGCAGATATGTCTTGCAGCTTTGTTTCCTGAAGACAAACTATGGCCGGATTCGCCTCCACCACTACATGCCTCACCGCATCTCTACGTGCCGGAGCATTGAGCCCACGCACATTCCACACAATGATCCGTAGGGGTTGTGCATACATCATCACCTCCTACCTAGACCACCCGCATCTACCCCTAGGCCATGGCACCGACCACTTGGGGCGTATCCAGCAACGGCGCCGGCGGATACTCCCACCCAAAGAGGGCCAACACCGCTGCGATGTGCTCATCCGAGAGTGGCCGGTTGAACAGATCGACGTACATGCGAAGGGCTTCCTCAGAGATGACCTCTCCCTCATGAGCCAAACATAACTTACGAATGATCACTTGCTGCTGTTTGCTGGCCCCATGTTTTGCAATCCTCTTGCTCCTCCTCGGCGTGATGTCCAGAATCCTCTTCCTCCTTGGTCTACGGGTATGCGCCCCATGCTTGCGCGTTTTCGGCCCTGCCAAAATTGGCTCAATAGATCTGCGCATGCTCTCACACAGCTGCGCCACGTCCCCTAGAGCATGCTCTGCCGGTCTTGGAGTGCATTGGGAAGCACATAGTGGAGATGGCTCGTCGCTCCCGGAAAGACTCACCTGGAACATGTCCCAATCTTCTACCTGCCCCACCTGCTGCGATATCCCGTCCTCCTGCGAGAGAAGCTCAAGGGCCATACATCCCTGCATGCATGAGGTCTCTGCCTCCTCGCCACACACATGTCCCCCCTCGCCTGGCTGCACGGATCCATACCCGACCAAGGGGGCACAGGAATTGACAGATACTGCTGTCTCCATCTGGGAACAGGAGCCCCTATCCACCGACTCGCTCCATGCCCTGTCGGGCCACACACCAGACCGGGCCAGCCCCGACCCCACTGACAGCTCCATCGAGCCAACCAAGAAAATCTCACTAGACTGCTTTGCCAGGACCGAATCAACCGGCTCCAATCCCGTCGCTACCTGCACCCCATGCCCACGCCATCTCGATAACATGACAGATGTCGGGGAGGCCCACGCGCCGCCCCCAGCACATCTTCCGAGCCGCAAGCTGACACCTCCACCCGGTTGGCCGCCTCGCCCCGGGCCAGCTGTCCCCGAGCCGTTGGCTCCACAGATTCCATGGTCAAGTCACGGTCAATCTCTGCAGTAGGCTCCACCTGCCGCAGCCGAACGTCATGCTCCCTATCCGGGCCCGCAGCACCTTTATTTTGAACGCAGTCCTGTGCCGCCGCCAGAGCGTATGCCGACGACGAGCACCCTGCCGATGGCGGCGAGGCTGCCGCATCAGAACCATTCCTCCTCGCACCCTCAGCTCCACCTTGGCCTTGTCGCCGCGGAGCCCGCCTATCAGATCTTCCATCTTCCTCCGGCGGTGGAGCCGGCAGGATAGGCGGCGGCGCCAGCTCCGGATCGTCGTCCTCATCCACCACTGGCTCGGCCAGCTTGACAATGCGAATGTTATACCACAACGCTACCGTCCTCGCCGCCCGCGGGAAGACCCTACCTCGCCGCCGACGAGGCTCCTCCACGTACAACCTCCTCTGCTCTGGGATGCACTCCGGTCGATCCATCCTCACCCACACCTTGTAGCTCGACATGTCGTACCTCCGCGTCGTGCTGTCCACCACTCCAACCACGAGCCCCAGGCCATGGAGGACCGTATTAGCCGTCCTCCTCGTCCACGCGTGCGCCGGCACCCCCACCAGCGCCACCGGCACCAGAAAGGATAACGCCGCTCCGGTAGCCTACGCCTGCCTCAACCATGGACGCAACGACAAAGAGAAGCCGGCCGCCGAAGATGGCGACAGACCCCCCTGCCGCACCATCCTGTCGCACGTGCTCTTCTCTCTGCACAGCACCAAGAAATCCTCCGGGAAGAAAGCTCGAATCGACATGTCCATTGGCCCAATGTGAAATCCTCGTGCAAGGCCGCCGCTACCCTTGCCAGGTCGACCTCCGGCCTAGTACCCGTAATCGTCACCACTGCCGCCTTGGACAGCTCCGCCTCCATCTACCAGAGATCCTCCGCCCCCTCCATGAAGCAGCAACCCACTTCCTCGACGACCGGCTGCTGCACACCGAAAGCCGGCCGAGGGACATCCACCGGCTCGAAAGGCACCGAGAACACTGGGCCAGCCTCGCTCCCAGCAGCGCCGTTCCGGACCACCTGATTTCATGGGCGCCCCACCCTGCGCGCGCCCTGTGGCGGCGGCCCTGATGGGGGCGGCGGAGGCACCAACGTCATCTGGGATGGCCCCTGCACCACCTGCCTGACGAGAGAGACAAGAGGGGCGTCGATGGCACCAGACACCTTCCTTTGTCGCAACGTCGACACCTGCTGCTGGCGCACCAGGGCCTCCACCGGCGAGGCGCTCCCCCTCTAGCCACAGTTCCTGGCAATGTGCCCGAACCCACCACACCGCACGCACAGAGTCTCATTCGGACAATCCCTTGAGATGTGCCGGTCATCTCCACAATTGTAGCAACAACCATGCAGAGCAGCCGTAATTCTTGTCCGCGGCGGCCTCAAGGTGGGGAGCGTCGGTGAAAGCCGCCTCCTTGTTGCCGGCCGCGGAGGAGAGACAGGGCCGCTCCATCAGCCTTGACGAACCACCCGCAGCACCGCCCTGGACGATGGGACCGAACGCTGTGACGAGCACCTCGGGGACGGTAATGGAAGATCTAAGCGGCGGCCTCGTCAGGGACTGCGACCCCTCGGAGGAATATGAGGACCCTACCGACAGAGAGACCCGTGAGGCCATGAGACTGGGCGCTGGCTCCGGAGTAGAGACCGGCGAAAAAAGGCAGCTTTGGTGGCCACCGGCGCCGGAGTGGCCACTGGTGCTCAGAGAGGGGAGGGGAAGGCGCTCAGAGAGGGGAGGGGGCTTTCGTCGCTTGGTTGATCGTCACAACGTAACTGGGTGACTATAAAGATGCTCTACAGGTTGATACGTCTCCAACGTATCTATAATTTTTGATTGTTCAATGCTATTATATTATCAACCTTGGATGTTTTTATATGCATTTATATGCTATTTTATATGATTTTTGGGACTAACCTATTAACCTAGAGCCCAATGCCAGTTTCTGTTTTTTCCTTGTTTTTGAGTTTTACAGAATAGGAATACCAAACGGAGTCCAATTGACGTGCCATTCTTAACGATTTTTTATGGACCAAAAGAAGAACCCAGAGTAAAAGAGTTGGGCCAGAAGATTCCCGGGCCGTCCATGAGGGTGGGGGGTGCGCCCACCCCCCGGGTGCGTGGGCCTACCTCGTGGACGACTCGGGCACCTTCTTGACGTGAGACCTACGCCAAAAATTCCTATAAATATAGAAACCTCCAGAAAATAACCTAGATCGGGAGTTCCACCTCCAGAAGCCTCCGTAGCCATCGAAAACCAATCTAGACCCGTTTTGGCACCCTGCCGGAGGGGGGAATCCCTCTCTGGTGGCCATCTTCATCACCCCGGCTCTCTCCATGACGAGGATGGAGTAGTTATCCCTCGGGGCTGAGGGTATGTACCAGTAGCTATGTGTTTGATCTCTCTCTCTCTCTCTCTCTCGTGTTCTTGAGTCGGCACGATCATGATGTATCGCGAGCTTTGCTATTATATTTGGATCTTATGATGTTTCTCCCCCTCTACTCTCTTGTGATGAATTGAGTTTTCCCTTTGAAGTTAACTTATCGGATTGAGTCTTTAAGGATTTGAGAACACTTGATATGTATGTCTTGCAAGTGATTATCTGTGGTGACAATGGGATATCACGTTATCCACTTGATGTATGTTTTGGTGATCAACTTGCGAGTTCCGTGACCTCGTGAACTTATGCATAGGGGTTGGCACACGTTTTCGTCTTGACTCTCCGGTAGAAACTTTGGGGCACTCTTTGAAGTTCTTTGTGTTGGTTGAATAGATGAATCTGAGATTGTGTGATACATATCATATAATCATACCCACAGATACTTGAGGTGACATTGGAGTATCTAGGTGACATTAGGGTTTTTGTTGATTCGTGTCTTAAGGTGTTATTCTAGTACGAACTCTATGATAGATTGAACGGAAAGGATAGTTTGTGTTATTTTACTATGGACTCTTGAATAAATCGATCAGAAAGGATAACTTTGAGGTGGTTTCGTACCCTACAATAATCTCTTCGTTTGTTCTCCGCTACTAGTGACTTTGGAGTGACTCTTTGTTGCATGTTGAGGGATAGTTATATGATCTAATTATGTTATTATTGTTGAGAGAACTTGCACTAGTGAAAGTATGAACCCTAGGCCTTGTTTCCTAGCATTGCAATACCGTTTGTGCTCACTTTTATCATTAGTTACCTTGCTGTTTTTATATTTTCAGATTACAAAAACCTATATCTACCATCCATATTGCACCTGTATCAGCATCTCTTTGCCGAATTAGTGCACCTATACAATTTACGATTGTATTGGGTGTGTTGGGGACACTAGATACTCTTGTTATTTGGTTGCAGGGTTGTTTGAGAGAGACCATCTTCATCCTACGCCTCCCACAGATTGATAAACCTAAGGTCATCCACTTGTGGGAAATTTGCTACTGTCCTACAAACCTCTGCACTTGGAGGCCCAACAACGTCTACAAGAAGAAGGTTGTGTAGTAGACATCAAGCTCTTTTCTGGCGCCGTTGCCGGGGAGGTTAGCACTTGAAGGTATATCTTTAGATCTTGCAATCGAATCTTTTAGTTTCTTGTTTTATCACTAGTTTAGTCTATAAAACAAACTTACAAAAAATGGAATTGAGGGTACCTCATATGCTTCATCTTTTTAATGTCTTTCGTGAGAATAAGGATTCCGATACTTGTGCTCAAGTGCTAGAAGAAGAAATCTATAAAATGTTTGGCACTAAATCTTTGTATGATGAGCATGATTGCAATGTTGTTAGTATGAATTCTTTTAATATCCATGATGCTAATGATATGTAAAGCCACAAGCTTGGGGATGCTATGTTTGATGAAGATGATATTTTTTGTCCCCCAAGTCTTGATGAGCAAATTTATTTTGATGATAGTATGCCTCCTATTTATGATGATTATATTGATGAAAGTGGGTTTGGAAAAGTGTCAACTTTAGGAAGTAATGATCCCACTATTTCGGAGGGTGTTGAATCTTATTGTGATAATTATGAAAGTGGGTTTGGAGAGGTCATGACTTTAGTTAATGTTAATCCCACTATTTTGGAAGAGTGTCAACTTTGCATACTTGTAGATCATGAAAAGAATGCTTCATGTGATGGTTATATTGTTGAATTCATTCATGATGCTACTGAAAATTATTATGAGGGAGGAATATATGCTCGTAGGAATTGCAATAATATCAAGTTTCCTCTCTATGCGCTTAAAATCTTGAAGTTATGCTTGTTTTGCTTTCCTATGCAAGTTGATTCTTGTTCCCATAAATTGTTTGCTCACAAAATCCCTGTGCATAGGAAGTGGGTTAGACTTAAATGTGCTAGTCATATTCTTCATGATGCTCTCTTTATGTTTCAATTCTTATCTTTTATGTGAGCATCATTGAAATCATCATGCCTAGCTAGGGGCGTTAAACGATAACGCTCGTTGGGAGGCAACCCAATTTTATTTTTGTTCTTTGATTTTTGATCCTGTTTAGTAATAAATAATTCATATAGCCTCTGTTTAGATGTGGTTTTTTATGTTTTAATTAGTGTTTGTGCCAAGTAGAACCTTTGGGAAGACTTGGGTGAAGTCTTTGCGATCTTGCTGTAAAAAACAGAAACTTTAGCGCTCACGAGTTTTGCTGCCATTTTTTAATGGAGAGTGCGATTAAGTTGATTATTTTTGCATATGATTAATAGATAAATTCCTCACGTCCATAAATTTATTTTATAATTTTTGGCATTCCATAAGTATACGTTTGATCCAGATTAGTACAGACTGTTCTGTTTTTGACAGATTCTGTTTTCTATGTGTTGTTTGCTTATTTTGATGAATCTATGAGTAGTATAGGAGGGTATGAACCATAGATGAGTAGGAATACAGTAGATATTACACCAATATGAATTTATAATGAGTTCACAACAGTACCTAAGTGGTGATTTATTTTCTAATACCAACGGAGCTTACAAGTTTTCTGTTAAGTTTTGTGTTGTGAAGTTTTCAAGTTTTGGGTAAAGATTCGATGGACTATGGAATAAGGAGTGGCAAGAGACTAAGCTTGGTTATGCCCAAGGCACCCCAAGGTAATATTCAAGGACAACTAAGATACTAAGCTTGGGGATGCCCTGGAAGGCATCCCCTCTTTCGTCTTCGTTCATCGGTAACTTTACTTGGAGCTATATTTTTATTCACCACATGATATGTGTTTTGCTTGGAGCGTCATTTTATTTTATTTAGTTTTGCTTGCTATTTGAATAATATCCCAAGATCTGAAATTTTTAAATGTTAGAGAGTCTTCACATAGTTGCATAATTATTCGACTACTCATTGATCTTCACTTATATCTTTCGGAGTAGTTTATCATTTGCTCTAGTGCTTCACTTATATCTTTCTAGAGCACGGTGATGGTTTTATTTTGAAGAAATTGTTGAAATCTCATGCTTCACTTATATTATTTTGAGAGTCCTAAACATCATGGTAATTTGCTTTGGTTATGAATTTAGTCCTAATATGATGGGATCCAAGAGGGATATAATAAAAACTTTCATATAGAGTGCATTGATACTATGAGAAGTTTGATACTTGATAATTGTTTTGAGATATAAAGGTGGTAATATTAGAGTCGTGCTAGTTGAGTAATTGTGAAATTGAGAAATACTTGTGTTGAGATTGGCAAGTCCCGTAGCATGCACGTATGGTAAATTTTGTGTGAAAAATTTGAAGCATGGGGTGTTCTTTGATTGCTTTCCTTATGAGTGGCGGTTGGGGACGAGCGATGGTATTTTCCTACCAATCTATCCCCCTAGGGGCATGCGTAGTAGTACTTTGCTTCGAGGGCTAATAAACTTTTGCAACAAGTATATGAGTTCTTTATGACTAATGTGAGTCCATGGATATTACGCACTCTCACCCTTCCATCATTGCTAGCCTCTTCGGTACCGTGCATTGCCCTCTCTCGCCTTGAGAGTTGGGGCAAACTTCGCCGATGCATCCAAACCCCGTGATACGATACGCTCTATCACACATAAACCTCCTTATATCTTCCTCAAAACAGCCACCATACCTACCTATTATGGAATTTCCATAGCCATTCCGAGATATATTACCATGAAACTTTCCACCATTCCGTTTATTACGACACACATCATCATTGTCATATTGCCTTGCATGATCATGTAGTTGACATCGTATTTGTGGCAAAGCCACCATGCTAATTTTCATACATGTCACTCTTGATTCATTCCATATCCCGGCACACCACCGGAGGCATTCACATAGGGTCATATTTTGTTCTGAGTATCGAGTTGTAATTCTTGAGTTGTAAGTAAATAAAAGTGTGATGATCATCATTATTAGAGCATTGTCCCATGTGAGGAAAGGATGATGGAGACTATGATTCCCCCACAAGTCGGGATGAGACTCCGGACGAAAGAAAAAAAAAGAGAAGAAAAAGAGGCCAAAAGAGAGAGAAGGCCCAAATAAAAAAATAAAAAATGAGAGAAAAAGAGAGAAGGGACAATGTTACTATCCTTTTCCACACTTGTGCTTCAAAGTAGCACCATGATCTTCATGATAGAGAGTCTCTTATTTTGTCACTTTCATATAGTAGTGGGAATTTTTCATTATGGAACTTGGCTTGTATATTCCAATGACGGGCTTCCTCAAAATGCCCTAGGTCTTCATGAGCAAGCAAGTTGGATGCACACCCACTTAGTTTCTTTTGATGAGCTTTCATATATTTGTAGCTCTAGTGCATCCGTTGCATGGCAATCCCTACTGCTCGCATTGACATCAATTGATGGGCATCTCTGAAAGTGCTAGTTATCGACTAGAGGGGAGGGGTGAATAGGCGATTTTTATGAATGTCTTCAAAACATGGGAGTTTCGAAGACAAACAGTAGAAATGAACCTATTGGCATGCAGCGGAAGGTAGACTATGTCGGCGTTCTGGGAACGGGGGTCCCCAGACTTGTCTGCCTGCGGCCTGCGGCATGGCTCAAAGGGGGGCCCAGCACGGCCCATCTTCATCAACAGAGACCCAAGACCCTCGCGAGGGGCCAAGCCTCGCGGGGTGGACGACACAGAGCTTCCTCAGGCACGACCTCATCAGGCTGGCTCGTGAGGAGGCGGAGAGATCAAGGCGGGGTACCTCACAAGGTGCCCGTGACGCAAGCCATGACGACCAAAGGCGCCAGGCGGGCGCCAGCCCGCGCAGTGTCCTCCTTTCCTCTTTGGTGCAAAGGGAGCAAGCGCAGCCATGGAGTACCGAGGCATCAGGCAAAGGTTGCCATTTCAATGCAACAAGACAAGACCAGGAGGACTGCAAGACGGAGGTCATCGTGGAGCCCAAGACGGCGTCACCACCAGAGCTTTGTGCAGGCGAAGACTACTTTTGTCAGGATAGCTAGTACTAGCTGTCCCCCTTCAAATTAGCCCGCCATTGTTGGCTCCCTTCCCGCTCGATATTTGGGAAGAGGACCAGGGCCTCTATAAATAGGACCAGCCACCCACAAGGCAAGGTAGAAGGTAGAAGGGAGAAGAGGAAAAAGAGAGAAGAGAGAAGAGAGAGGCAAAGGACGAAGAAGAGAAGATCGAAATCCGAGAGAGAGAAGGGTGACTGAACTCCCCCTAGCAGTTCGTCCCCCCCAGCCAAGAACAGACCCTCGCGAGGCTGCTCTTCCTTGTATTGTTCATCATCATCAGCCCAAGAGGCAATCCACCACACCACACACTAGAGTAGGGTATTACACCACAATGGTGGCCCGAACCAGTATAAACCCTGTGTCTCTTGTGTTGTTGTTCCCATAGCTTAGATCTTAGTGAGGCGGAGGGGTGCAGGTAGGTAGGAGGCGAAATCTCCATGCGCACCCCAGTGTTTGAACCTCAAGGGTCTGCCGGAACCCGAAACCCGACATTTGGCGCGCCAGGTAGGGGTGCGCCGGAATCCACCTTCTACCGCTTCACGCCCCGTCGCGTCATCATCGCCATGTCCGGCGACCAGGCGGGCAACCCAGATCCATGGGCGGCGTGGCCCGCCCGCGCAGAGCCACTCGCCTCAGGCAACCCCGTGCCCCAGGCAGCTCGTGGTCCGCAGGGCGCTGCGGGCCGCGGGCGACGTGGACAGGCTTCGGCAGCTCTCACACCGCGGCAGGCGCAGTAGGCAGCAAGGGCCTCCAATCACGCCGCGACCACGACACCGTACACCCGCCGGGAGCAGGCGAACTCGAGGGCCGCGCTCACGGTGGCCCGAGAGCCGCTGTAGTGCAGGCTGCTGGAGGGCGGCCGCGACGTGCTGCTGGAGCGGGTGGCAGAGCTCCTGGGCTTCGCCACCTCGAGGGCTCACCCCTTCTGCACCCAGCTCCCATCTCAAGCCCAGGGCGGCCCGCGCGGGGGCTCCGCGCGCGCCCGCGGGCTCCAAGGCTACTCCAACGCCAGCGAAGCTGTCAGTACCGGACCGGCGGCGGCGCTGCCCCCGCTCCCGGTCCGCGAAGAAGGAGGGCGCGACACGACCCACGGCCCCAGTGGGCAGCTGCGCTACCACCCCACGGTGGGCGCGTCAAGCAGAGCTGCGTGGCTCGCAGAGCACCATGGCACGACCTTCGGGATGACGGCACCAGAAGAATACGTGCCCCTCATGATGGACCAAGGACACCCTCACGAAGGTGAACAAGGCTCGCCCCTCAGCCCAAGCTGGGGGGACGAGGCGCCAGAAGCTGAGCCCTTCCAGGAGTCCCGGGACGGTCCCACTAGGCACGCTGGAGGCAACGATTATCGGGTACCGCTAATTCTTCAGGAGCAGGCATACGCTAACCATGGATCGCAGGAGGTGCAGGTCGCCACAGCGAGCAGCTGCCCCGCTCCCACAGTCTCCTACCCCTCGGGAGGAGGGCGCAGGGGGCTGCAGGAGAGGGGCCGAGATCTGACATCACCACCACGGCGTTCGGAGCAAGGTGTTCTCAGGAGGTAGGCCCTCCGCTGGGGAGGTGCCTCAGGGCCTGCCCCCGGCGGAGGACCCGTGGTCGTCGGGGGAACCGCTGGCGACCGCTCTACCCCATCGGCGGCGTCCTGGTTTCCGGTCGTCGTTGATGGCACTAGAGTGTGGCGCAAGGCGGGGCCCTCGTCTGGCGATATGAAGCAAGGTCGGTACCTGTGAAGAAGGCCCAGTGCCTGTGAAGCTCGCCGCCCCATGACACTCTCACGTAATAATGAGTGGGGCTGTACACGCCCCAGAGTCTCAGGGGTGCCAGCCTCAGGCCCTGGGGCTCCCTCCCACGCCCAGTGGCAGCACTTAGCTCCGCGTTGGTGAGAAGACGTCCAAGACTAGATTAGGTGCTGGACGCGGCCTTTTGTCTGCTTTCATTGCTTTTCCCTTTGGTTGTCGCTTTCCCCCGCTGGATTCAAGTTGGATTCGAATTTGAGATTTGCGTGTGTTCGGGGAAGGGGTGTTTAGTCTCGTTCGAGCAATTTCTCGCGTTTTGGTTACCACTTCGCCTCAGCTGCCTCCCCTCGTGAGCCCCTCGCGAGCCGGGTCAGGCCTAGCTTGCGTGCAGCCCAGACTGCCGCCGCCGCGTCCTCTTAGGAGGGTGTTTTACTGTAGATCCTACGGATTCAATCAGGGAACACTCAGGACACCATAGCCTCCCACGGGCTACCTCAGGGCCAGCACGGGACAAAGGTAAACTAGCCGACCAGCGCGTCGCTTAAGCCAACCACTTGGCGTGGGCGCATGGGCAATGTAGCGTCTACTAATACGATGAACACAAGTTTTACATAAGGGGCTCCCCCTCCAAAATGCTCTCACCGCCATCAGGCCAAAACCTGAGTTCTATTCATGCAGGGTAAGGAAGTAGGAACGATGCACAATCAGTCAGATAAATCCTCCAATGCGTCCTCAGGAGCACCACCCGAGCCGTTGCTGGCGTCGCTGAACTCGCCATCGCTGTCCGCGTCGCCGCCAGCGGCGTCAGGGCCGTTCACCACACCGCCCTCGTCGGCAGCCACTATCACGCCGTCGTTGTCTAAAGCGAAGGCCCTGATAAGAGCATCCACATTGTCTTCCACCCAGTGCGCCAGATCGTCTCGGACGGCCTGGGGGACTGGGGCGATGACGGCGTCGAAATCAAAGTGGGGATCCATGTTCTGGAGATGGCTGAAGACGCGAGAAAAGGCGCGCACGAGCAGGGCGTGGCTCCTCTCCTCCCCCAACCTGTCAGCCCTGACCGACCGCGCCTCTAGCTGCGTCACCACGTCAGTGAAGAACTGAAGATTGCCGGCGTAGTTGACTGCGTGCGGCTCGCCAACAGCCGCCTCGCAGATGTTGCCCAAGGCTGCGTTGGCTCTCTCCCGGAGCGTGGTGAGCATGGGGCCGTGCTCATGCTCCAGGATCCGCCGCTGACGTATCTCGTCTGCATTCTGGCACGTAACGACCTCAGCCTCCTCCACCCGCTGGCGGAGAAGGAGCACCTCGGCCTGGGAGGTGGTTAACTCACCTTGCGCCACCTGAAGGGCGGCCCGAAAAGCATCGGCCTGCCGCGTCGCCTCCTCCAACTTGGCCCTCAAGGCAGCAGTCCTGCCTTCAGCCTCGGCCCGGATCAACCCCAACTTCTCTTCGAACTCGTGCTCGAGGTTCAAGTGCGCCATTGCCACCCGACGTCCGACCTCTTCCAGGACACGGGCTTCCTGTGCAGCGACATCGTCCTCCGCCTGCGTCACCAAGCGCTCCCTCGTCTCTAGACGCTCGTACTCGCGGGTACGTTCGGCGGCTTCCAGCGTCAGCGCCTCCTCACGCTTCTGGAGATCTGCTGAGTCGCTAGAGGCCACCTTCATCGACGCGAGGGCTGCCTCGCGCAGCTCCACATGCTCCTCCAGTGAGTGGCACCTATCGGATTTCGGGTTCCGAAAGACCCTTGAGGTTCAAACACTGGGGTGCGCGCGGAGATTTCGCCTCCTACCTACCTGCACCCCTCCGCCTTGCTAGGATCTAAACTATGGCAAGAACAACACAAGAGACACATGTTTTATACTGGTTCGGGCCACCGTTGTGGTGTAATCCCCTACTCCAGTGTGTGGTGTGGTGGATTGCCTCTTGAGCTGATGATGATGAACAATACAAGGAAGAACAGCCTCGCGAGGGTCTGTTCTTGGCTGGGGCGATGAACTGCTGGGAGGAGCTCAGTCACCTTTCTCTCTCTCTCTTTCTGATCAAAACCCCTCTCTCAAGAGCCTCCTTCTCCGAACTCCTCAGCTCTCTGTCCCCCTCTTGCAGGTGGCTGATCCTATTTATAGAGGCCCTAGTCCTCTTCCCAAATATCGAGCGGGAAGGGAGCCAACAATGGTGGGCTAATTTGAAGGGGGACAGCTAGTATCAGCTATCCTGACAAAAGTAGTCTTCGCCTGCGCAAAGCTCTGGTGATGACGCCGTCTTGGGCTCCATGGTGACCTCTGTCTCGTAGTCCTCCTGGTCTTGGTCTCGTTGCACCGAAATGGCAACCTTTGCCTGACGCCTCGGTACTCCGCGGCTGCGCTTGCCCCCTTTGCACCAAAGAGGAAAGGAGGACACTATGCGGGCTGGCACCCGCCTGGCGCCCTCGGTCGTCATGGCTTGCGTCACGGGCACCTCATGAGGTATCCTGCCTTGGTCTCTCCGCCTCCTCGTGAGCCAGTCTGACAAGGCCCTGCCTGAGGAAGTTCCGCGTCGTCCGCCCCGCGAGGCTTGGCCCCTCGCGAGGGTCTTGGGTTTATGTTGGTGAAGATGGGCCGTGCTGGGGCCCCCCTTTGAGCCACACCGCAGGCCGCAGGCAGGCAAGTCTGGGAACCCCCGTTCCCGGAACGCCGATAGTAGCCCCCGGGCCCAAGGCGCGCCCGGACTTGGCCGTGCAGGGAGGCGGAAGGGCAAGAGCGAAGCGCCGCGGGCCCTAACAGCCTGCGGCCTTAGGCGTCGCGTGGCGGTTGACTGGACGTGGGCGGCACTGTTCCCCCCACGCCCTCCTTATTTTGCGCCATGCTAGGCGGACCCGTAGTCGTACACAGCCGTTCCCCTTTTTGTTGCTTGAGCGCCCTCTGTCCTTCCTCCGCTCGAACTCTGGTTTCTGTTTTCAACTCAATCTTGAACCTCCCCCCTTCCCATCGCCATGGCTCCGACGAAGGAGGGAAGAGGGAAGAAACCCGTGTCTCCGCCTTGCCCGCCGCCGTTGGCGGCCCCCACCGAGGGCTTGGGCAAGGTCAGCTTGGCCCTGGCCACCATCTTCAATGAATGCGGGAGGACGACGGCCTGGCCCGTGTCCCACTTCTCCATCGACAGGATAGCCACCGAGGTCCCGTATTATTGCCGACGCCCTGTGGGCGGGTCTGGTTCCTCCCTTTTCTGATTGCTTCAATGCCGTACTTTCCCATTATCAGATCCACATGATGCATTTGGGTCCTGAATCCATCACTCTCCTTTCAGTCTTCGCCTTTGTTTGTGAGACTATGATGGGCATCCTTCCTTCGGTTGCCTTGCTGCGCCACTTCTTCTCGCTGCGCCTTGTTGACCCTACCCAATGCCGGGCGTGTGTGAGCTTTGTTGCCGCGCCTGAGACGGCGGCCTCTGGGATTGACTTCAAGCTCCCTCCACCCGCGGCTGGGTTCCGCGAGCGGTGGCTATATGTGGATGCTGGGGTGCCCAGCCCCCTGCTGTCGGAGCCAACTTCGCCTGCTGTCCCCAATTCGGGCTGGGGCCAGGAGACGCTTGAGAGCCCTCGGCTCGTCTTCGTCTGGCACCGCTTCGCATTCTTGAGGTCGCTTGGCGCGATAGCGCCCAAGGTGGTGAAGGAGTTCCTGCTTCGCCGCGTTGCTCCTCTCGAGCGCCACTCCTGCCGGATGTGGGCCTTCAGCGGGCGCGATGATCGTATGAGGCTCCAGGAAGAGGACCTGACTCCTGAAGTGCTGAGGACGACGCTCTTGACCCTGACAGGGGACCCCAACCCTGGCAGTATCCAGCAGGGAGGGGCCTTGCTGTACCTCTACCAGAGCGGGGGCGATTTTGTGAGGCAGATGCCTATCTTCGATGAGTGGGGGCCGCGCCCCGCCGGCCTTCAGGGGCCTCACGAGAACCCAGTGGTGGTGACTGCCCTTCCAGTCGGCCAAGGCGACTCTTCCTCAAGTGGCGGAGCAGGGAGGCACGAGGCGCCAGAGGCCGAGGGGGCTCCTGGCGGGGTGACAGCGCTGGGCGAGGCTCATGAGGAAGCAGTTATCAGGGCCCGTGCCGCCGAGGCTGAGGGTGACAAGCAGCTGCCCTCTACGCCTACGACCGAGGCCACTGAGGCTCCGTCGGCTTCTCTTGGCGAGGCAATTGGCGGCGCACGTCAGGCAGGCGCCCCTGACGCAGATCGCCTTGACGCTCCATCTTCGTCGCAGGTTGATCCCTGCGCCTGACTCTTAGGCCGCTTCCGCGTGGACTTTGAGGCCCTCCGGAAGAGAAGGGAGGCCCTGGGCGACGATTACCCTTGTCGCCTGCTGAAGCGTAGAAAGTACTTCGCCACTGATGAGTAAGCCTTCTCCTTTCCCAGCTCCCGATCCTTCTGTTGCTCTTACTGACCCTTGCTCCGCAGGCCCCTTCCAGCCGAGCTTGCGGAGACGGCTGAGGAGCCGCCCCCCTTGGCTTCGCCCCCTCCATCGTCTTCAAGCGCTCCAAGTAGTGGAACCCTTGTGGTGAGGGCGATCGACGAGGCGAACCTTCCCGAGGCGTATCATGACCCCGCGCACCTCGCGATCCTTCGTGGGCCTTCTCGTGGCATAGCCAGCCTGCCGTGGGCTTCTCGCCTGGTCGTGGACTGCGATTGGCTGAGGCGCTTCCTATGCTTTTCACCTGGGGACGGGCTGGCCCCCGGCCGGGCTTCTGACGCGACGTGCCCGGCCGTCGCGAGGGTGCCAGCCCCCAGCCCCCAGCCCGGAGTGGGAGTGCTTACTCGCGGCCCCCGGCGCTTGCTTGGGGCAGATGATGGTGTGGAAGACATGCTCGAGCGCGCTCAGGAGCGTCGCGCTCTCCGCCAAGGATTCCTT
This sequence comes from Triticum urartu, assembly GCF_003073215.2. Lineage (NCBI taxonomy): Eukaryota > Viridiplantae > Streptophyta > Magnoliopsida > Poales > Poaceae > Triticum > Triticum urartu. Next base: position 109,449,239 of record NC_053024.1, on the reverse strand, counting down.
CGAAGGGCGGCTGATGCGGTAAGCCTGCTTGGAGAGGAGCTTGCCGATGAAGACGTGCGCCTTAAGGCCGAGGGCTTGCGCCTGGCTGCAGAGAGACGCGAGCTGGAGGGCGCGATCACCCTTGTGCGCCGTCAGCGCGATCTTGACGATGCAGAGGCCAAGGCATCGCTAGTGGCCTCTCGGGAGGCTCGATCTTGGGCCGCTGAGGAGGCTCGGGAAGCTGACCGGCGGCGAACGGCGGCGGAGGAGCGGGCTCGGGAGCTCCTGGCCTGGCGCCACTCGCTGGAGGAGCAGGTGGAGCTGCGCGAGGCAGCCCTTGCATCGATGAAGGTGGCCTCCGGCGACTCAGCAGAGCTCCAGAAGCGTGAGGAGGCGCTGACGCTGGAAGCCGCCGAACGTACCCGTGAGTACGAGCGTCTGGAGACAAGGGAGCGCTTGGTGACGCAGGCAGAGGATGATGTTGCTGCACAGGAAGCCCGCGTCCTGGAGGAAGTTGGACGTCGAGTGGCGATGGCGCATTTGAACCTCGAGCACGAGTTCGAAGAGAAGCTGGGGTTGATCCGGGCCGAAGCCGAAGGCAGGACTGCTGCCTTGAGGGCCAAGCTGGAGGAGGCGACCCGGCGGGCCGATGCTTTCCGGGCCGCTCTTGAGGTGGCGCAAGGTGAGTTAACCACCTCCCAGGCTGAGGTGCTCCTTCTCCGCCAGCGGGTGGAGGAGGCTGAGGTCGTCGCGGTCCAGAACGCGGACGAGATCCGTCAGCGGCGGATCCTGGAGCATGAGAATGGCCCCATGCTTGCCACGCTCCGGGAGAGAGCCAACACAGCCTTGGGAAACATCTGCGAGGCGGCTGTTGGCGAGCCGCACGCAGTCAACTATGCTGGCAATCTTTAGTTCTTCACTGACGTGGTGATGCAGCTGGAGGCGTGGTTGGTCAGGGCTGATAGGTTGGTGGAGGAGAGGACCCGCACCCTGCTTGGGCGCGCCTTTTCTCGCGTCTTCAGCCACCTCCGGAACACGGATCCCCACTTTGATTTTGATGCCGCCATCGCCCCAGTCCCCCAGGCCGTCCGAGGCGACCTGGCACACTGGGTGGAAGACAATGTGGATGCTCTTATCAGGGCCTTCGCTTCGGACAATGACGACTTGATTGTGGCGGCCGACGAGGGCGGCATGGTGAATGGCCCCGACGCCGCTGGCGGCGACGCGGACAGCGATGGCTCGGGTGGTGCTCCTGAGAACGCATTGGGGGGATTCATTCGACTGATTGTGCATCGCTCCTACTTCCTTACCCTGCATGAATAGAACTCAGGTTTTGGCCTGATTGCAGTGAGAGCATTTTGGAGGGGGAGCCCCTTATGTAAAACTTGTGTTCATCGTATTAGTAGACGCTACATTGCCCATGCGCCCGCGCCAAGTGGTTGGCCCAAGCGACGCGCCGGTCGGCTAGTTTACCTTTGTCCCGTGCTGGCCCTGAGGCAGCCCGCGGGGGGTTGTGGTGTCTCGAGTGTTCCCTCATTGGGTTCGTAGGATCTGCAGTAAAACACCCTCCTGAGAGGTCACGTCGGCGGTAGTCTGGGCTGCGCGCAAGCTAGGCCTGACCCGGCTCGCGAGGGGCTCACGAGGGGAGGCAGCTGAGGCGAAGTGGTAACCAAAACGCGAGAAATTGCTCGAACGAGACTAAACACCCCTTCCCCGAACACACGCAAATCTCAAATTCGAATCCAACTTGAATCCAGCGGGGGAAAGCGACAACCAAAGGGAAAAGCAATGAAAGCAGACAAAAGGCCGCGTCCAGCACCTAATCTAGTCTTGGACGTCTTCTCACCAACGCGGAGCTAAGTGCTGCCACTGGGCGTGGGAGGGAGCCCCAGGGCCTGAGGCCGGCACCCCTGAGACTCCGGGGCATGTACAGCCCCACTCATTATTACGTGAGAGTGTCATGGGGCGGCGAGCTTCACAGGCACTGGGCCTTCTTCATAGGTACTGGCCTTGCTTCATATCGCCAGATGAGGGCCCCGCCTTGCGCCACACTCTAGTGCCATCAACGATGACCGGAAACCAGGACGCCGCCGATGGGGTAGAGCGGTCGCCAGCGGTTCCCCCGACGACCACGGGTCCTCCGCCGGGGGCAGGCCCTGAGGCACCTCCCCAGCGGAGGGCCTACCTCCTGAGAACACCTTGCTCCGAACGCCGCGGTGGTGATGTCGGATCCCGGCCCCTCTCCTGCAGCCCCCTGCGCCCTCCTCCTGAGGGGCAGGAGACTGTGGGAGCGGGGCAGCTGCTCGCTGTGGTGACCTGCACCTCCTGCGATCCATGGTTAGCGTATGCCTGCTCCTGAAGAATTAGCGGTACCCGATAATCGTTGCCCCCTGCGTGGCCAGTGGGACTGTCCCGGGGCTCCCGGAAAGGCTCAGCTTTTGGCGCCTCGTCCCCCAGCTTGGGCTGAGGAGAGAGCCTTGTTTGCTCTCGTGTGGGTGTCCTTGGTCCATCATGAGGGGCACGTATTCCTCCGGCGCCGTTATCCCGAATGCCACGCTATAATGCCCCGCATGCCACGCGGTCCTTCCTGACGCGCCCACCGTGGGGTGGTAGCGCAGCTGCCCACTGGGGCCGTGGGTCGCGTCGCGCCCTCCTTCTTCGCGGACCGGGAGCGGGGGCAGCGCCGCCGCCGGTCCGGTACTGACAGCTTCGCTAGCGTTGGAGTAGCCTTGGAGCCTGCGGGCGCGCGCGGAGCCCCCGCGCGGGCCGCCCTGGGCTTGACATGGGAGCTGGGTGGAGAAGGGGTGAGCCCCCAAGGCGGCAAAGCCCAGGAGCTCTGCCACTCACTCCAGCAGCACATCGTGGCCGCCCTCTAGCAGCCTGCACTGCAGCAGCTCTTGGGCCACTGTGAGCGCGGCCCTCGAGTTCGCCTGCTCCCTGCGGATGTACGGCGTCGTGGTCGTGGCGTGATTGGAGGCCCTTGCTGCCGACCGCGCCTGCCGCGGTGTGAGAGTTGTCGAAGCCTGTCCGTGTCGCCCGCGGCCCGCAGCGCCCTGCGGACCGCGAGCTGCCTGGGGCACAGGGTCGCCCGAGGCAAGAGGCTCTGCGCAGGCGGGCCACGCCGCCCACGGATCTGGTTTGCCCGCCTGGTCGCCGGACATGGTGATGACGACGCGATGGGGCGCGAAGCGGTAGAAGGTGGATTCCGGCGCACCCCTACCTGGCACGCCAAATGTCGGATTTCGGGTTCCGGCAGACCCTTGAGGTTCGAACACTGGGGTGCGCGCGGAGATTTCGCCTCCTATCTACCTGCACCCCTCCGCCTTGCTAGGATCTAAACTATGGCAAGAACAACACAAGAGACACATGTTTTATACTGGTTCGGGCCACCGTTGTGGTGTAATACCCTACTCCAGTGTGTGGTGTGGTGGATTGCCTCTTGGGCTGATGATGATGAACAATACAAGGAAGAACAGCTTCGCGAGGGTCTGTTCTTGGCTGGGGCGATGAACTGCTGGGAGGAGCTCAGTCACCTTTCTCTCTCTCTCTCTCTTTCTGATCGAAACCCCTCTCTCAAGAGCCTCCTTCTCCGAACTCCTCAGCTCTCTATCCCCCTCTTGCGGGTGGCTGATCCTATTTATAGAGGCCCTGGTCCTCTTCCCAAATATTGAGCGGGAAGGGAGCCAACAATGGCGGGCTAATTTGAAGGGGGACAGCTAGTATCAGCTATCCTGACAAAAGTAGTCTTCGCCTGCGCAAAGCTCTGGTGATGACGCCGTCTTGGGCTCCACGGTGACCTCCATCTCGTAGTCCTCCTGGTCTTGGTCTCGTTGCACCGAAATGGCAACCTTTGCCTGACGCCTCGGTACTCCGCGGCTGCGCTTGCCCCCTTTGCACCAAAGAGGAAAGGAGGACACTGCGCGGGCTGGCACCCGCCTGGCGCCCTTGGTCGTCATGGCTTGCGTCACGGGCACCTCGTGAGGTATCCTGCCTTGGTCTCTCCGCCTCCTCGTGAGCCAGCCTGACGAGGCTGTGCCTGAGGAAGCTCCGCATCGTCCGCCCCGCGAGGCTTGGCCCCCTCGCGAGGGTCTTGGGTTTATGTTGGTGAAGATGGGCCGCGCTGTGCCCCCCTTTGAGCCACGCCGCAGGCAGGCAAGTCTAGGGACCCCCGTTCCCAGAACGTCGACAGCACCAGCCAGGAGCTCCCGAGCCCGCTCCTCCACCGCCATTCGCCGCCGGTCAGCTTCCCGGGCCTCCTCGGCGGCCCAAGACCGGGCCTCCCGAGAGGCCACCAGCGACGCCTTGGCCTCTGCGTCGTTAAGATCGCGCTGATGGCGCGCAAGGGCGATGGCACCCTCCAGCTCACGCCTCTCTGCAGCCAGGCGCAGGCCCTCGGCCTCAAGGCGCGCGTCTTCATCAGCAAGCTCCTCACCAAGCAGGCTTACCGCGTCAGCCGCCCTTCGAAGGAATCCTTGGCGGAGAGCGCGACGCTCCCGAGCACGCCCGAGCACGTCTTCCACACCATCATCTGCCCCAAGCAAGCGCCGGGGGGCACGAATCAGCACTCCCCCTCCGGGTAGGGGGCTGGGGACTGGCACCCTCGCGACGGCCGGGCACGCCACGCTAGAAGCCCGGCCTGGAGCCAGCCCGTCCCCAGGTGAAGAGCGCAGGGAGCGCCTTAGCCAATCGCAGTCCACGACCAGGCGAGAAGCCCACGGCAGGCTGGCTATGCCACGAGAAGGCCCGCGAAGGAGGATCGCGAGGTGCGTAGGGCCACGATGCGCCTCGGGACGGTTCGCCTCTCCGATCGCCCTCACCACAAGGGCTTTGCTGCTAGGAGCGCTTGAGGACGATGGAGGGGGCGAAGCCAAGGGGGACGACACCTCAGCCGTCTCCGCGAGCTCGGCTGGAAGGGGCCTGCGGAGCAAGGGTCAGTAAAAGCAACAGAAGGATTGGGAGCTGGGAAAGGAGGAGGCTTACTCATCAGTGGCGAAGTACTTCCTATGCTTCAGCAGGCGACAAGGGTAATCGTCGCCCAGGGCCTCCCTTCTCTTCCGGAGGGCCTCAAAGTCCACGCGGAAGCGGCCCAAGAGTTGGGCGTAGGGATCAACCTACGACGAAGACGGAGCGTCAATGCGATCTGCGTCAGAGGCGCCCGCCTGATGCGCGCTGCCAATCGCCTCGCCAAGAGAAGCAGCTGGAGCCTCAGGGGCCTCATTCACAGGCGCTGAGGGCCGCTGCTTGCCACCCTCAGCCTCAGCGGCACGGGCCCCAAGAGCTGCTCCCTCATGAGCATCGCCCTGCGCTGTCACCCTCTCGGGAGCCCCCTCGGCCTCTGGCGCCTCATGCCTCCCTGCTCCACCGCTTGAGGAAGAGTCGCCATGGCCGACTGGAAGGGCAGTCACCATCACTGGGTTCTCGCGAGGTCCCCGGAGGCCGGCGGGGCGCGACCCCCACTCATCAAAGATAGGCATCTGCTTCACAAAATCGCCCCTGCTCTGGCAGAGGTACAGCAAGGCCCCTCCCTGCTGGATGCTGCCAGGGTTGGGGTCCCCAGTCAGGGTCAAGAGCGCTGTCCTCAGCACTTCAGGCATCAGGTCCTCTTCCTGGAGCCTCATACGATCATCGCGCCCGCTGAAGGCCCACATCCGGCGGGAGTGGCGTTGGAGAGGAGCAACGCGGCGTAGCAAGAACTCCTTCACCACCTTGGGCGCTGTCACGCCAAGCGACCTCAAGAACGCGAAGCGGTGCCAGACGAAGATGAGCCGGGGGCTCTCAAGCGTCTCCTGGCCCCAGCCCGAATTGGGGACAGCAGGCGAAGTTGGCTCCGATAGCAGGGGGCTGGGCACCCCTGCATCCACATACAGCCACCGCTCGCGGAACCCAGCCGCGGGCAGAGGGAGCTTGAAGTCAATCCCAGAGGCCGCTGTCTCAAACGCGGCAACGAAGCTCACGCACGCCCAGCATTGGGTAGGGTCGACAAGGCACAGCGAGAAGAAGTGGCGCAGCAAGGCAACCGAAGGAAGGATGCCCATCATAGCCTCGCAAACAAAGGCGAAGACCGAAAGGAGGGTGATGGATTCAGAACCCAGATGCATCATGTGGATCTGATAGTGGGAAAGCACGGCATTGAAGAAATCAAAAAAAGGGAGGAACCAGACCCGCCCACAGGGCGTCGGCAAAATACGGGACCGCGGTGACTATCCTGTCGACGGAGAAGTGGGACGCGGGCCAGGCCGTCGTCCTCCCACATTCGTTGAAGATAGTGGCCAGAGCCGAGCTGACCTTGCCCAAGCCCGCGGCGGGGGCTACCAACGGCGGCGGGCAAGGCGGAGGCATGGGTTTCTTCCCTCTTCCCTTCTTCGTCGGAGCCATGGCGATGGGAAGGGGGGGGGGAGTTCGAGATTGGGTTGAAAACAGAAGCTGGAGTTCGAGCGGAGGAAGGACAGAGGGCGCTCGAGCGATAGAAAGGGGAGCGGCTGTGTACAACTACGAGTCCGCCTAGCATGGCGCAAAATAAGGGGGGCGTGGGGGAACAGTGCCGCCCACGTCCAATCAACCGCCACGCGGCGCCCAAGGCCGCAGGCTGTTAGGGCCTGCGGTGCTTCGCCCTTGCCCTTCCGCCTCCCTGCACGGCTAAGTCCGGGCGGGCCTTGGGCCCGGGGGCTACTGTCGGCGTTCTAGGAACGGGGGTCCCCAGACTTACCTGCCTGCGGCCTGCGGCGTGGCTCAAAGGGGGGCCCAGCATGGCCCATCTTCATCAACACAGACCCAAGACCCTCGCGAGGGGCCAAGCCTCGCGGGGCGGACGACACGGAGCTTCCTCAGGCACGGCCTCATCAGGCTGGCTCGCGAGGAGGCGGAGAGATCAAGGCAGGGTACCTCACGAGGTGCCCGTGACGCAAGCCATGACGACCAAAGGCGCCAGGCGGGCGCTAGCCCGTGCAGTGTCCTCCTTTCCTCTTTGGTGCAAAGGGAGCAAGCGCAGCCGTGGAGTACGGAGGCATCAGGCAAAGGTTGCCATTTCGGTGCAACAAGACCAAAACCAGGAGGACTGCAAGACGGAGGTCATCATGGAGCCCAAGACGGCGTCACCACCAGAGCTTTGTGCAGGCGAAGACTACTTTTGTCAGGATAGCTAGTACTAGCTGTCCCCCTTCAAATTAGCCCGCCATTGTTGGCTCCCTTCCCGCTCGATATTTGGGAAGAGGACCAGGGCCTCTATAAATAGGACCAGCCACCCACAAGGCATGGTAGAAGGTAGAAGGGAGAAGAGGAAAAAGAGAGAAGAGAGAAGAGAGAGGCAAAGGACGAAGAAGAGAAGATCGAAATCCGAGAGAGAGAGAAGGGTGACTGAACTCCCCCTAGCAGTTTGTCCCCCAGCCAAGAACAGACCCTCGCGAGGCTGTTCTTCCTTGTATTGTTCATCATCATCAGCCCAAGAGGCAATCCACCACACCACACACTGGAGTAGGGTATTACACCACAATGGTAGCCCGAACCAGTATAAACCCTGTGTCTCTTGTGTTGTTCTTCCCATAGCTTAGATCTTAGTGAGGCGGAGGGGTGCAGGTAGGTAGGAGGCGAAATCTCCGCGCGCACCCCAGTGTTCGAACCTCAAGGGTCTGCCAGAACCCGAAACCCAACAGACTACACTAGGCAAGCCATAGTCAAGTATTCAATGAAGTGAAAGCATGAAGACTAATAGCAGCTAGGTAGTGATGATCAGGATGGAAGATAGTATGAAGCCAAACAACAATAGAAGTCACACAGTGAAGTCAAACAGGTAACACAGGCAGGCAATGACTTCACGAAGACAAACTGTAAATAAAGTGAGGGAGAAGATAGAACCAGTCGCTTGGTGAGGACAAGGATTTGTTGGACCAGTTCTAGTTGCCGTGACAACTGTACGTCTGGTTAGGGAGGCTGAGATTTAACTTAGAAGACCGTGTCTTCACCTTATTCCCCTTGAGCTAAGGACACCCAGTCCTCGCCCAATTACTCAGGTAAGTCTTCAAGGTAGACTTCCAAACCTTCACAAACTTCATTCACCGGCGATCCAAAATGACTCTTGGATGCTCAGAACGCGACGCCTAACCGGTTGGAGGATTCACAGTCCTCAAGTGTAACAAGTTTTCAGATCACGCGGACAGCAAGACTTCAGTGATGCCAAACACTCTTTGGGCTCTGGGTGTTTTGGGCTTTGTCCTCGCAAGGATCTCTCTCAAATGCTTCGGAGGTGGGTTGCTCTCAAACGACAAAAGCTGTGCACTAACTCTGAGCAGCCACCAATTTATGGTGTAGGGGGTGGGCTATTTATAGCCACTAGGCAACCCGACCTGATTTGTCCGAAATGACCCTGGGTCACTAAGGAACTGACACGTGTTCCAATGGTCAAATTTCAAACACATGCGACAGCTTGACTTGGGTTACAAGTAAAGCTGACTCATCCAGCTCTGGATAAGATTTGCTCTCATTGTCTTCGCTTGAAGACATAGGATTTGGTTGAGCATCACTTTTGTCACTCTGACTTTGTTCACTTAGACCCCACTTAACAGTGCGGTGGTTCCTATGACTCAACAAAGAAGAAAATGAAACTACGAAACAACTATGTCTTCGCGCTCCAAAGACTTCACGCGATGTCTTCTCATGTCATAGTCTTCAATGTGAATATCTTCACATAACACCATTATCTTCAATATCTTCACACATTTTTAGGGGTCATCTCCGGTAGGTAAACCGAATCAATGAGGAACTAATACCTATGTTATCCTGCAATTCTCACAAACACATTAGTCCCTCAACCAGGTTTGTCGTCAATACTCCAAACCAACTAGGGGTGGCACTAGATGAAGGAAATATACCCTAGAGCCAATAATAAAGTTATTATCTATTTCCTTATATCATGATAAATGTTTATTATTCATGCTAGAATTGTATTAACCGGAAACATAATACATGTGTGAATACATAGACAAACAGAGTGTCACTAGTATGCCTCTACTTGACTAGCTCGTTAATCAAAGATGGTTATGTTTCCTAACCATGGACAAAGAGTTGTTATTTGATTAACGGGATCACATCATTAGGTGAATGATCTTATTGACATGACCCATTCCATTAGCTTAGCATCCGATCGTTTAGTATGTTGCTATTGCTTTCTTCATGACTTATACATGTTCCTATGACTATGAGATTATGCAACTCCCGTTTACCAGAGGAACACTTTGTGTGCTACCAAACGTCACAACGTAACTGGGTGATTATAAAGGTGCTCTACAGGTGTCTCCAAAGGTACATGTTGGGTTGGCGTATTTCGAGATTAGGATTTGTCACTCCGATTGTCGGAGAGGTATCTCTGGGCCCTCTCGGTAATGCACATCACATAAGCCTTGCAAGCATTGCAACTAATGAGTTAGTTGTGAGATGATGTATTACGGAACGAGTAAAGAGACTTGCCGGTAACTAGATTGAACTAGGTATTGAGATACCGACGATCGAATCTCGGGCAAGTAACATACCGATGACAAAGGGAACAACGTATGTTGTTATGTGGTCTGACCGATAAAAGATCTTCGTAGAATTTGTAGGAGCCAATATGAGCATCCAGGTTCCGCTATTGGTTATTGACCAGAGACGTGTCTCAGTCGTGTCTACATTGTTCTCGAACCCGTAGGGTCCGCACGCTTAAGGTTTCGATGACAGTTATATTATGAGTTTATGCATTTTGATGTACCGAAGTTTGTTCGGAGTCCCGGATGTGATCACGGACATGACAAGGAGTCTCGAAATGGTCGAGACATAAAGACTGATATATTGCAAGCCTATATTTGGATATCGGAAGTGTTCCGGGTGAAATCGGGATTTTACCGGAGTACCGGGAGGTTACCGGAACCCCCCGGGAGGTATATGGGCCTTAGTGGGCTTTAGTGGAAGAGAGGAGAGGTGGCCAGGGCTGGGCCGCGCGCCCCTCCCCCCATAGTCCGAATAGAACAAGGAGAAGGGGGCGGCGCCCCCCTTCCTTCTCTCTCTCCTCTTTCCCCCTCCTGAATCTTATTCCAACTAGGAAAGGGGGGGGAATCCTACTCCCGGTGGGAGTAGGACTCCTCTTGGCGCGCCCTCCTCCTGGCCGGCCGCACCCCCCTTTCATCCTCTATATACGGAGGCAGGGGGCACCCCTAGACACACAAGTTGATCCACGTGATCATACTCTTAGCCGTGTGCGGTGCCACCTTCCACCATAGTCCTCGATAATATTGTAGCGGTCCTTAGGCGAAGCCCTGCGATGGTACATCAAGATCTTCACCACGCCGTCGTGCTGACGGAACTCTTCCCCGACACTTTGCTAGATCGGAGTCCGGGGATCGTCATCGAGCTGAACGTGTGCTAGAACTCGGAGGTGCCATAGTTTCGGTGCTTGATCGGTCGGGCCGTGAAGACGTACGACTACATCAACCACGTTGTGCTAACGCTTCCGCTGTCGGTCTACAAGGTTACGTAGATCACACTCTCCCCTCTCGTTGCTATGCATCACCATGATCTTGCGTGTGCGTAGGAATTTTTTTGAAATTACTACATTCCCCAACAGTGGTATCAGAGCCTAGGTTTTATGTGTTGATGTTATATGCACGAGTAGAACACAAGTGAGTTGTGGGCGATATAAGTCATTCTGCTTACCAGCATGTCATACTTTGGTTCGGCGGTATTGTTGGACGAAGCGGCCCGGACTGACATTGCGCGTACGCTTACGTGAGACCGGTTCTCCCGACGTGCTTTGCGTAAAGGTGGCTAGCGGGTGACAGTTTCTCCAACTTTAGTTGAACCAAGTGTGGCTACGCCCGGTCCTTGCGAAGGTTAAAACAACACGAACTTGACAAACTATCGTTGTGGTTTTGATGCGTAGGTAAGATTGGTTCTTTCTTAAGCCCGTAGCAGCCACGTAAAACTTGCAACAACAAAGTAGAGGACGTCTAACTTGTTTTTGTAGGGCATGTTGTGATGTGATATGGTCAAGACATGATGCTAAATTTTATTGTATGAGATTATCATGTTTTGTAACCGAGTTATCGGCAACTGGCAGGAGCCATATGGTTGTCGCTTTATTGTATGCAATGCAATCGCGCTGTAATGCTTTACTTTATCACTAAGCGGTAGCGATAGTCATGGAAGCATAAGATTGGCGAGACGGCAACGATACTATGATGGAGATCAAGGTGTCGCGCCGGTGACGATGGTGATCATGACGGTGCTTCGAAGATGGAGATCACAAGCACAAGATGATGATGGCCATATCATATCACTTATATTGATTGCATGTGATGTTTATCTTTTATGCATCTTATCTTGCTTTGATTGACGGTAGCATTATAAGATGATCTCTCACTAATTATCAAGAAGTGTTCTCCTTGAGTATGCACCGTTGCGAAAGTTCTTCGTGCTGAGACACCATATGATGATCGGGTGTGATAAGCTCTACGTTCAAATACAACGGGTGCAAAATAGTTGCACACGCGGAATACTCAGGTTATACTTGACGAGCCAAGCATATACAGATATGGCCTCGGAACACGGAGATCGAAAGGTCGAGCGTGAATCATATAGTAGATATGATCAACATAGTGATGTTCACCAATGAAACTACTCCATCTCACGTGATGATCGGACATGGTTTAGTTGATTTGGATCACGTAATCACTTAGAAGATTAGAGGGATGTCTATCTAAGTTGGAGTTCTTAAGTAATATGATTAATTGAACCTGAATTTATCATGAACTTAGTACCTGATAGTATCTTGCTTGTTTATGTATGATTGTAGATAGATGGCCCGTGCTGTTGTTCCGTTGAATTTTAATGCGTTCCTTGAGAAAGCAAAGTTGAAAGATGATGGTAGCAATTACACGGACTGGGTCCGTAACTTGAGGATTATCCTCATTGCTGCACAGAAGAATTACGTCCTGGAAGCACCGCTGGGTGCCAGGCCTGCTGCTGGAGCAACACCAGATGTTATGAACATCTGGCAGAGCAAAGCTGATGACTACTCGATAGTTTAGTGTGCCATGCTTTACCGCTTAGAATCGGGACTTCAACGACGTTTTGAACGTCATGGAGCATATGTATGAGATGTTCCAGGAGTTGAAGTTAATATTTCAAGCAAATGCCCGAATTGAGAGATATGAAGTCTCCAATAAGTTCTATAGCTGCAAGATGGAGGAGAACAGTTCTGTCAGTGAGCATATACCTCAAAATGTCTGGGTATAATAATCACTTGATTCAAATGGGAGTTTAATCTTCCAGATGATTGCGTCATGACAGAATTCTCCAATCACTGCGACCAAGCTACAAGAGCTCGTGATGAACTATAATAATGCAAGGATGATAAGACTATTCCCCGAGCTCGTCGCAATGCTGAAAGCTGCGGAGGTAGAAATCAAGAAGGAGCATCAAGTGTTGATGGTCAACAAGACACTAGTTTCAAGAAAAAGGCAAAGGGAAGAAGAAGGGGAAACTTCAAGAAGAACAGCAAGCAAGTGCCTGCTCAAGAGGAAGAAACCCAAGTCTGGACCTAAGCCTGAAACTGAGTGCTTCTACTGCAAGCAGCTGGTCACTGGAAGTGGAACTGCCCCAAGTATTTGGCGGATAAGAAGGATGGCAAGGTGAACAAAGGTATATGTGATATACATGTTATTGATGTGTACCTTACTAATGCTCGCAGTAGTCCTGGTATTTGATACTGGTTCCTGTTGCTAATATTTGCAACTCGAAACAGGGACTACGGATTAAGCGAGATTGGCTAAGACGAGTGACGATACGCCGTGGGAAATAATGGTTCCAAAGTCGATGTGATCGCAGTCGGCACGCTACCTCTACATCTACCTTCGGGATTAATATTAGACCTAAATAATTGTTATTTGGTGCCAGCGTTAAGCATGAACATTATATCTGGATCTTGTTTGATGCGAGACGGTTATTCATTTAAATCAGAGAATAATGGTTGTTCTATTTACATGAGTAATATCTTTTATGGTCACGCACCCTTGAAGAGTGGTCTATTCTTATTAAATCTCGATAGTAGTGACACACATATTCATAGTGTTGAAGCCAAAAGATGCAGAGTTGATAATGATAGTGCAACTTATTTGTGGCACTGCCGTTTGGGTCATATCGGTATAAAGCGCATGAAGAAACTCCATAATGATGGGCTTTTGGAACCACTTGATTATGAATCACTTGGTACTTGCGAACCGTGCCTTATGGGCAAGATGACCAAAACACCGTTCTCCGGTACTATGGAGAGAGCAACAGATTTGTTGGAAGTCATACATAAAGATGTATGTGGTCCGATGAATGTTGAAGCTCGTGGCGGATATCGTTATTTTCTCACCTTCACAGATGATTTAAGCAGATATGGGTATATCTACTTAATGAAACACAAGTCTGAAACATTTGAAAAGTTCAAAGAATTTCAGAGTGAAGTGGAAAATCATCGTAACAAGAAAATAAAGTTTCTACGATCTGATCGTGGAGGAGAATATTGGCGTTACGAGTTTGGTGTACATTTGAAACAATGCGGAATAGTTTCGCAACTCACGCCACCCGGAACACCACAGCGTAATGGTGTGTCTGAACGTCATAATCGTACTTTACTAGATATGGTACGATCTATGATGTCTCTTACTGATTTACCGCTATCGTTTTGGGGATATGCTCTAGAGACAGCCGCATTCACGTTGAATAGGGCACCATCAAAATCCGTTGAGACGACGCCTTATGAACTGTGGTTTGGCAAGAAACCAAAGTTGTCGTTTCTGAAAATTTGGGGCTGCGATGCTTATGTGAAAAAGCTTCAACCTGATAAGCTCGAACCCAAATCGGAGAAATGTGTCTTCATAGGATATCCAAAGGAAACTATTGGGTACACCTTCTATCACAGATCCGAAGGCAAGGCTTTTGTTGCTAAATTCGGAAACTTTCTGGAGAAGGAGTTTCTCTCGAAAGAAGTGAGTGGGAGGAAAGTAGAACTTGACGAGGTAACTGTACCTGCTCCCTTATTGGAAAGTAGTACATCACAGAAACCTGTTTCTGTGACGCCTACACCAATTAGTGAGGAAGATAATGATAATGATCATGAAACTTCAGAATAAGATACTACTGAACCTCGTAGATCAACCAGAGTAAGATCCGCGCCAGAGTGGTACGGTAATCCTGTTCTGGAAGTCATGCTACTAGATCATGATGAACCTACGAACTATGAAGAAGCGATGGTGAGCCCAGATTCCGCAAAATGGCTTGAAGCCATGAAATCTGAGATGGGATCCATGTATGAGAACAAAGTGTGGACTTTGGTTGACTTGCCCGATGATCGGCAAGCAATTGAGAATAAATGGATCTTCAAAAAGAAGACTGACGCTGACGGTAATATTACTGTCTACAAAGCTCGACTTGTCGCAAAAGGTTTTCGGCAAGTTCAAGGGGTTGACTACGATGAGACCTTCTCACCCGTAGCGATGCTTAAATCTGTCCGAATCATGTTAGCAATTGCTGCATTTTATGATTATGAAATTTGGCAGATGGATGTCAAAACTGCATTCCTGAATGGATTTCTGGAAGAAGAGTTGTATATGATGCAACCAGAAGGTTTTGTCGATCCAAAGGGAGCTAACAAAGTGTGCAAGCTCCAGCGATCCATTTATGGACTAGTGCAAGCCTCTCGGAGTTGGAATAAACGCTTTAATAGTGTGATCAAAGCATTTGGTTTTATACAGACTTTTGGAGAAGCCTGTATTTACAAGAAAGTGAGTGGGAGCTCTGTAGCATTTCTGATATTATATGTGGATGACATATTACTGATTGGAAATGATACAGAATTTCTGGATAGCATAAAGGGATAGTTGAATAAGAGTTTTTCAATGAAATACCTCGATGAAGCTGCTTACATATTAGGCATTAAGATCTATAGAGATAGATCAAGACGCTTAATTGGACTTTCACAAAGCACATACCTTGACAAAGTTTTGAAGAAGTTCAAAATGGATCAAGCAAAGAAAGGGTTCTTGCCTGTGTTACAAGGTGTGAAATTGAGTAAGACTCAATCCCCGACCAATGCAGAAGATAGAGAGAAAATAAAATATGTTCCCTATGCTTCAGCCATAGGCTCTATCATGTATGCAATGCTGTGTACCAGACCTGATGTGTGCCTTGCTATAAGTCTAGCAGGGAGGTACCAAAGTAATCCAGGAGTGGATCACTGGACAGTGGTCAAGAACATCCTGAAATACCTGAAAAGGACTAAGGATATGTTTCTCGTTTATGGAGGTGACAAAGAGCTCATCATAAATGGTTACGTTGATGCGAGCTTTGACACTGATCCGAACGATTCTAAATCGCAAACCGGATACGTATTTACATTAAACGGTGGAGCTGTCAGTTGGTGCAGTTCTAAACAAAGCGTCGTGGCGGGATCTACATGTGAAGCGGAATACATAGCTGCTTCGGAAGCAGCAAATGAAGGAGTCTGGATGAAGGAGTTCATATCCGATCTAGGTGTCATACCTAGTGCATCGGGACCAATGAAAATCTTTTGTGACAATACTGGTGCAATTGCCTTGGCAAAGGAATCCAGATTTCACAAGAGAACCAAGCACATCAAGAGACGCTTCAATTCCATCCGGGATCTAGTCTAGGTGGGAGACATAGAGATTTGCAAGATACATACGGATCTGAATGTAGCAGACCCGTTGACTAAGCCTCTTCCACGAGCAAAACATGATTAGCACCAAGGCTCCATGGGTGTTAGAATCATTACTGTGTAATCTAGATTATTGACTGTAGTGCAAGTGGGAGACTGAAGGAAATATACCCTAGAGGCAATAATAAAGTTATTATCTATTTCCTTATATCATGATAAATGTTTATTAGTCATGCTAGAATTGTATTAACCAGAAACATAATACATGTGTGAATACATAGACAAACAAAGTGTCACTAGTATGCCTCTACTTGACTAGCTCGTTAATCAAAGATGGTTATGTTTCCTAACCATGGACAAAGAGTTGTTATTTGATTAACGGGATCACATCATTAGGTGAATGATCTGATTGACATGACCCATTCCATTAGCTTAGCACCCGATCGTTTAGTATGTTGCTATTGCTTTCTTCATGACTTATACATGTTCCTATGACTATGAGATTATGCAACTCCCGTTTACCGGAGGAACACTTTGTGTGCTACCAAACGTCACAACGTAACTGGGTGATTATAAAGGTGCTCTACAAGTGTCTCCAAAGGTACATGTTGGGTTGGCATATTTCGAGATTAGGATTTGTCACTCCAATTGTCGGAGAGGTATCTCTGGGCCCTCTTGGTAATGCACATCACATAAGCCTTGCAAGCATTGCAACTAATGAGTTAGTTGTGAGATGATGTATTACGGAACGAGTAAAGAGACTTGCAGGTAACGAGATTGAACTAGGTATTGAGATACCGACGATCGAATCTCGGGCATGTAACATACCGATGACAAAGGGAACAACGTATGTTGTTATGCGGTCTGACCGATAAAAGATCTTCGTAGAATATGTAGGAGCCAATATGAGCATCCAGGTTCCGCTATTGGTTATTCACCGGAGACGTGTCTCGGTCATGTCTACATTGTTCTCGAACCCGTAGGGTCCGCACGCTTAAGGTTTCGATGACAGTTATATTATGAGTTTATGCATTTTGATGTACCGAAGTTTGTTCGGAGTCCCGGATGTGATCATGGACATGACGAGGAGTCTCGAAATGGTCGAGACATAAAGATTGATATATTGGAAGCCTATATTTGGATATCAGAAGTGTTCCGGGTGAAATCGGGATTTTACCGGAGTACCGGGAGGTTACCGGAACCCCCCGGGAGGTATATGGGCCTTAGTGGGCTTTAGTGGAAGAGAGGAGAGGTGGCCAGGGCTGGGCCGCGCGCCCCTCCCCCCTAGTCCGAATAGGACAAGGAGAAGGGGGCGGTGCCCCCCTTCCTTCTCTCTCTCCTCTTTCCCCCTCCCGAATCCTATTCCAACTAGGAAAGGGGGGAATCCTACTCCCGGTGGGAGTAGGACTCCTCCTGGCGCGCCCTCCTCCTGGCCGGCCGCACCCCCCCTTTGATCCTTTATATACGGAGGCAGGGGGCACCCCTAGACACACAAGTTGATCCACGTGATCATACTCTTAGCCGTGTGCGGTGCCCCCTTCCACCATAGTCCTCGATAATATTGTAGCGGTGCTTAGGCGAAGCCCTGCAACGGTAGTACATCAAGATCGTCACCACGCCGTCGTGCTGACGGAACTCTTCCCCGACACTTTGCTGGATCGGAGTCCGGGGATCGTCATCGAGCTGAACGTGTGCTAGAACTCGGAGGTGCCGTAGTTTCGGTGCTTGATCGGTCGGGCCATGAAGACGTACGACTACATCAACCACGTTGTGCTAACGCTTCCGCTGTCGGTCTACAAGGGTACGTAGATCACACTCTCCCCTCTCGTTGCTATGCATCACCATGATCTTGCGTGTGCGTAGGAATTTTTTTGAAATTACTACGTTCCCCAACACTAGATGCACTTACAATCTCCCCCTTTTTGGTGATTGATGACAAACTGGTTGAAGTTTTCAACGGGGATAAAAGTATGTGAAATTGTAAAGGATTGAGGTATTGTCTTCATAAGTAGCAAAAGGCTCCCCCTGAAGATGTGCATATAAGTATTTTGCTTTCGAATGCAAATGCACATGGCAGGTTGTACTTGTGGAGATCCTGTTCAACTTATGAAGACAATTCATCATGCATGAAAAGATATAACGAAGATAATGACATGCATAATGATAAATGGACGTATGCAAAATGACTTCATGCGGAATTTATCGTCGCACATGCGGAATTTATCATCGCATCACATAGTTGACAGAAAAGGTAGCAGACGACCATCAAGTTTAAGTGTTACAACTCAAAAGAACCAAATGTATCGAAAGCGAGAGTTGTAAGCACTTGGCAAAAGTATAGCAACCACCCTTATGGACCCGCTTGAAGACTATCAACTCATATGCTTCTCCCCCTTTTGTCAGTGAGGACCAAAAAGGTTTGAAGACATAGAGCTTCTACTCGTTCCCATGAGGAGTAGGCGAAGAAGCAGGGTCGTCGTTGAGGTCTGGTGGTGCAGAAGAACTTGGGGCAGTGTCAATACGCGGCGACGTTGTAGTTGGTGAAGTAGCATCATCTTCATCATCAATGACTCTGGCATTGACAGTTGCCGCTGAGGATGAGTAGTCAGAGTCTTCGAGTGAGGGAGTCCGACGCAAGTGAGCGTTCCGGGGAGGAGTGGAATCAAACTTGAATCTCTCCGTGAAGCCATCCTGTTGAAGATCATCTTCAGAGCTCAGCAAAGTCAGACTCTTCCATGACCGGCGACAGGTTTCATGAGTGACAAATGCATTCTTGGTGGCAAGGTTGCGAATGCGATTAACATCCACCAAGAGGCTCTGCATCTAACGCTTGAACCAGTCATGATGCTTATCCTGTTTTTGATGTAGGGCGACGAGAAGCTCTCGGTCATTGAGAACACGAGATCGCTTCCGAGGCCTTTGGGCAATTGTGCTTTCAGTGGCTTCAGTATGGGCACGAGGTGCATGTGTATTTCTAGCCAAAGGATAAACACAAGTTGCACCAAGAACTCCTTCAATAGGTTGAGTGAAGCTTTGGTGATCGGCGTTGTGAAGATAAATTGGCTCCTTGGCAGGCTCTGGTTATATGGCTTCGACAAACAGATCAACCTCTGGCAAGAATATGGGATGATTGTGTGCAGAAGGCTGATAGTTGATAGCAGAGTGAAGCTTGATGAGGCGCATTACCCATGGAGCATAGAACTTCAGACCAAATATATCGGAGCCAGATGCAGCCAAATTCCTGATGAAGAAGTCCTGAGCATTGAAGCTGATGCCATTGAAGATATAGAAAACCAATGTCTTCATTGCGCCTTCTAGCTTGGCTGCAGGAGAATGCCCTTTGACAGGCCATAGAGTTTGCCTGATGATATGATAAATAGTGTAGGGCAGATACTCTAGGTCTTCGACAAAGAACTCCTTTGGATATTCAGCGTCTTGGGGCAGTGGCTTCATCATGCTCAGCATTTGGCTTATGTTGGGCTCAGGCTTCTGGATGATGCTCTCCAAACCATTATGATGCAGCTGACAACCTGGTTCATAGTGTTCACCTGGAGTGGGCAGGGCAGTAAGCTCAATTATATCTTGGGCTTTGGCTTCATGGTCTACATCGCCTGTCATCCACTCAAGGACCCAAGTCTTCGGATCCCTGTAGTAGCCGCGAATGTGGAGAGTTGCATAGAATTGTAGCAGAAGCTCTTCATTCCAATGCTCTTTACCAATCACAAACTGTAGAAGGCCAGCATCTCTGAAGCAGTCAAGAGCTTCTTCCAGACAAGGCAGTCCAGCAATGGCTTCGCAGTCCAGACGCATATGAGGAAAAATGCGCCCCTGATTGTATAGTATGCAGGAGTAGTAACTGCATTGCTGATAACTCGAGAACCTATCAGATGATATTCTTGGCTTGGAATATGGGTTCTTGGCGCTATCAAAGAAGGTGTTATGTGCTATGAAGCCATTCACATTAAATGATCATGGTGAAGTTGCAGTACCTGGAAACCTTGACAGCCTTGGCTTTGGCTTCTGGACCTGAGGCCTGTGCTCCACATGATAGTCAAATTGAGGCCCGAGAGCAGGCGGAGGAACCAGAATGGGCCAGCGAACGGTAACAAGCTGACCATGATTGTATGCTTGCTCAATGGTGTGAGGTCTTGGAGGTGGTATAGGAGCAGAGGCATTGTCTTCGAGCTGCAGATTTGCTTCAGGTGCAGCATTGGCTTCAGGCACCGTATTCGCTTTAGGTGCCACATTAGCTTCAGCCATGACAACGTCATTGGCTTCAGTAGTGTTGTGGGTGGCCGCCTCAGTGTTTTCAACCTCCACTTGAGTAGCTGGAGGGTCGGGCACATACTCGTTCCCCTCGAGAATAGTTTCTTGGTTGGTAGGGGTGTGGGAACTCGCTCTTCTTCTTGACGGGGTTCTGGTGGTTCTTGTTGATCATCGGCTGATGCAGCCGAAATGTCTTCAGCAGCTTTTGCTTCGGGCTCAGAGACATTCACAGTTGGAGTGGCGTCAGGGAACACTTGTCGTGCCACTGAGTTGTGTTGCTCTTCTCCTTCTGGAACGCTCGATAGAGTGACTTGTGGCCTTGGTCCTTTGCGAAGCCTGCAGAGTGCGGGCGATGCCTTTGGAGAGGGAGTCGGCTGGACCACAAATTCATCATCTTCAGGCACCGGAGTGGTGGCTTGAGGTGGGGGGTACTTGGTGATTCTTGATGGGGGGAGTCTTGAGGGTGATCAACCCATGAATCATCCTAAGCAATTTGCGTCAGAGGACGACCAATGCTGATGAGTTCGCTGTTCGTCAGAATAGGCGATGATACCATTTGGTGCTCAATCTGAGGAAGGACTTCATCATCTTCTACATTGTTGTGATGACCAATGTCTTCAGTTTTAGGAGCTGGAATGTATTCATCTTCAGGAGCTGGAATGTATTCAGCTTCAGGAGCCTATGTGGAAGTAGGCTCATGAACTATTAACTGACGCTCTCGATGTTCGGACGCAGGACGAGCAACTGAGATTGGCTCGACGACAAGGGGCTCTGTGGGAGCAGCCCGATCTTTCTTCTTTGTCTTTCTCTTCTTGGTCGGTGGAGCATCGTCAGTGGTGTTCTTGCTCTTGCGCTTTCGGGCTTCAGCTTCAGCTGCCCTTGTTTTCTTGAGTTCTGAAGCAGCTGTGGGGACCTTAGGCTTCATGCCTGTCATGCTGGCGGGGAAGACAATGCGAGGTTCTTCCTGCCTTGATGCTTCAGCTTTGGCCACAGCAGGATTCTTCTTCTTCTTGGCAACCATTCTGGGGTCGATGCCAGGGTGCCCCAGAGCCTTGCGCTTTTCTGCTTCATTGTGAGCTTGAACACTTTTCTCAGCAAAATACTTCATTCTCTCTCTTGAACCTTTTGCTTCCTGGCGTTTTTGGTGAAACTGCTCCTTGAGCTCATGCAGTGTCTGCTTGAAGCTTTGAACATCAGCCATGCTGAGGTTTGCCATGTTCCTCTTGAACTGAGCTTTCTCATAATCAATCTTGTTCTTCAGTTCAACAATCTTCTGAGCAGGAGCCAACTCAGTAGCAATGGCACTGTGGAAAGAGACACTGATGCCAATTGGAAGCTCAAGACCATCGAGGTTGATGTTGGGGTTCTCAAACCATTCATCAATAAAATTGTTCAAGATGTCCACGTCAAAAAGGGATAGATCATTGAAGATCCCCGCCTCTTCCTTGCTCTTTATCAACAGCTCCAGAGCATCATCGCCAAGGTCGTCTTTACTTGACAAATCAATGGCTTCGTTTTTGTTCCTCAAAACGGCAGCTGGGATCAGTGCTTGACCGAAAATCTGGATGGCTTCTTCTTCTCAGTCTTGGAGATGCGAGAGAGATCTTCAGACTGCACACTGGCTTCAGGAGGTGCAGTGGCCAGAGGCTTCGCACGCAAAGCATTTGGTGCAGTGGAGGGCTTTGAAGCTTTGGTTTTTTCTACTTCTGTGGCTTGGGAGGAGCAGTCGCTTCATCAGAATCAGTGTTGTCTGCAGAGTGCTCCACAGCAGCCCCCTAAACAACAATATGAGTGAGGAGACCATCGAGGTTGTAGTAAGGCCCGATGATATTGGGTTCGGCATCACGAGTGCCATTAGCCCGAGGAGCAGATGGACCCGGGTTGAAGTCTAGACCAAGGCCCTTCTTGTTCTTCTTTGCAGACTCTTTGGCAAACTAGAAGTTGCGCTTGAAGAGATTGTCTTCACGACACCATAGCAGACTGGATGGGTTGGCATTAGCAGGCTGAGGTCCACGGACCATGCAAGGGTAGAAGCCTTGAGCAATGGCTTCGGACTTGGACTTGGGCTGAAGACCTTTGTATACAATATCCCCCTAGGGGCCCTTGATGGCATTCTTTTCAGCATATTCGTCAGTGACAAATCTGTACTTGAACCATTCCTCTGCACAATATCTTCGAATCCATTGGACTCGGTTCTTGCGTTCCCCATAGGTCTCTTCAGGATCTGACTTGTATAGTTCATAGAGATCTGGTGGCAGGTCCTTGGCTGTGTTCCCACGGCGCTGTCTGTCGCCCTTTCTTGCTGACTTTTCTGTCGCCATGAAGTTTAGACTGAATGGCTTCATAACTTGCAAAGGCTTCCGTCTGTTGGTCAGACAGGAATTGGCTTCAGGAGAATTGATGTGACGCTGTAAGAACTCTGCAAATGAATGCAGACTATGAGAACCAAGGGATTCTCCCACGGACATGTACCTGTGACAGCATTAGAGATGCAAGGGAAAGGGAAGAGGTCATATGAATTCTCAAATTTTTTTGAAGATAAATCAGTTTGAAGACATTGACCTCATAGCGCGAAGACATTCACTTATATGATGAGAGTTGGTTCCAGATTTGTACGAATCCAAGAATAAGTACAAGTGAGGAATCTAACTACTTTGTGAAGCATAAGTGAATATACTAGGCATTATATGAGATGTGGAACAGGATAGATCCAAATTTGTATGGCAGAAACCACTTGATGTTGAAAAGGATGAATCTATCGGATCAAAAAGACAGTAAAAAGGTGGTTTTATATACCACACGAAGAACTGCTAGACGGAGTATAGAGGAAGCCAAGCAGTTCGATCTTCCGTGCCCTAACTTGGCGACGGAAGACACCTACAGCGACGGCGGAGGAGACGAGGTCCACGGCCGGCGTGAGGATGGCGTCGGTGAGGTCACGCCAGCTAAGTGCTTCGTCGCTGGCGTCATCGAGAGCTAGCGGTGGCGCTAGGGTTTGTGCGAGATGGAGAGGTGGAAGAAAGGATAATGACCGCGGTGAGATGTATATTTATAGAGACAGGGACGACACAACGATATTATGCAGGTGCCCCTGGCGGTTCACATCCGAGGGACACGTGGCATGCATGCAACACCTTGGAAGTTGTTCCATGTTCCCACACACGCCTAGATTGTTGGTGGTCGTTCCCGCTTCTCCGGGTTTCAGGCAATAAGGATTGAGCATTTAAAACAGATTTAATGTTTGTCTCTATATCTTCTGCTGACAAGGACGCAGAGAAGACATTTGACGGTTTCAATAGAATGCATATGATTTGGATAGATAGATTTGAGAAGGAAGCATAGAGAGGTTAGGGTCCGATCACATTCACTTAGTTCAAAAGATTCAAACGAGAAGACATAGCTATAAGTGAATGATGTAGAGGACATAATACTAATATATGTATACATCAGAATAAGACCAAATCAACATTGTGAAGATAAACATGAAGTCATGTCAATATTGAAGACAAACCAAATGCGAAGACTTTGCAAATGTAACGCCAACAGAAAACACTCCAAACAAAAGTTTGGTGGTGGCGTTACCCACCGTATAGGAAGTATTAGACCCAGACACGACGCACAATTATCGTGGCGCTCCGATGTCAAATTCTGCATTAATGTATTCACACTTAGAGTGTAATTAATTGAAGATATACGTTACTTCGTGTGTTGCACATCTAAGTCATCAACATGCATAAGTATTAGGATGTGTGCCTAATCACAGGACATTTGAGGATTCCAAGATATTTAGATCACACCGCAACTTGCAAAACCTTTTATCATCCAAGGGCTTTGTGAAGATATCTGTCAGTTGCTCTTCAGTGTTGACGTGAATGATATCAATATATTCCTTCATGACATGATCTCTGAGAAAGTGATGACGAATTTCAATATGCTTTGTCTTCGAGTGATGAACTGGGTTGTTGGCAATCTTGATGGCGCTTTCATTGTCACAGTAGGGTGGTACTTGCTTCAAATGGATGTCATAGTCTTTGAGTGTTTGCTTCATCCATACAAGCTGAGCGCAGCAAGATCCAGCAGCAATGTATTCAGATTCAGCAGTGGAGAGATACACAATTCTGCTTCTTTGAAGACCAACAAACAAGTGATCGTCCCAGAAAGTGACATGTGCCTGATGTAGACTTGCGATCCACCTTGTCACCATCATAATTAGCATCTGAGAATCCAACTAGATCAAAATCTGAGCCCTTTGGATACCATAATCCTAATGTTGGGGTGTAGGACAGATATCGAAGAATTCGCTTCACAGCTAAGTGATGCGATTCCTTTGGTGCCGCCTGGAATCGGGCACACATGCAAACACTAAGCATTATATCTGGCCTAGATGCACATAAATAAAGTAAAGAACCAATCATGGAGCGATATACCTTTTGATCAAACTCTTTACCATTTGCGTCAGGACCCAGATGACTTTTGGTTGGCATGGGCGTCGTGTATCCTTTGCAATCTTGCATTCCAAACTTCCTCAGGCAGTCTTTGAGATATTTTTCTTGAGATATGAAGATGCCGTTGCTTTGCTGACGTATTTGAAGACCAAGGAAGAACTTCAGCTCACCCACCATGGACATCTGATATTGCTCTTGCATCATGTGTCCAAACTCATCACTGTATTTTTGATTAGTGCAGCCGAAGATAATGTCATCCACATATATTTGGCACACAAAAAAGTTCACCATCATATGTCTTCATGAAGAGTGTGGGATCCAGGGATCCAGGTTTGAAGCCTTTGCTCTTCAGAAAATCTTTGAGTGTGTCATACCAAGCGCGAGGGGCTTGTTTGAGTCCATACAGTGCCTTATTGAGCTTGTATACCATATCAGGATGTTTTGGATCTTCAAAGCCATGCGGTTGTGCAACATACACTTCTTATTCAATCTTGCCATTGAGAAAGGCACTCTTCACATCCATTTGATACAGAAGTATGTTATGATGATTTGTGTAGGCTAGCAGTATGCGAATGGCTTCAAGCCTAGCCACGGGAGCAAATGTTTCATCGAAGTCAATCCCTTCAACTTGAGGGTATCCTTGAGCAACGAGACGAGCCTTGTTTTTGACAACTTGACCATGCTCATCTTGCTTGTTGCGACATATCCATTTAGTGCCTATGATACTGTGTTTACGAGGATCAGGACGCTTGACCAATTTCCACACATTGTTCAGCTCGAACTGTTGAAGCTCTTCTTGCATAGCTTGAATACATTCAGGTTCCATGAAGGCTTCATCAACTTTCTTGGGTTCAGATATTGAGACAAATGCAAAGTGCCCACAGAAATTTGCTAGTTGTGTTGCTCTTGAACGAGCGAGTGGACCAGGTGCATTGATGCTATCAATTATCTTCTCAATCTGTACTTCATTTGCAACACAAGGATGAACTAGACGAAGATTTTGATCTTGCTGATCATTCTCATCATTAGGAGGATTGTCTTCAGGTTGATTAGGTGTAGAAATGATAAGTTCCTCTTCAGCCTGAGCTTCAGACGGTATGATTTCTCTAGTTCCCATAAGCTTGATGGATTCACTAGGTGGAGCTTCATCTAGCACATTTGGCAGGTGCTCTCTTTGCGAGCTGTTAGTCTCATCAAACTGCACATCCACAGTTTCAACCACTTTATAGTGAAAGAGGTTGAGACTCCATAGGAGTGTGAGTCCTTTTCGTAACCAAGCATAAAACCTTCATGTGCTTTCGGTGCAAATTTTGAAGTGTGATGTGGATCCTTGATCCAGCACCTAGCACCAAATACTCTGAAGTAACTGACATTTGGCTTCTTACCAGTAAGGAGTTCATAGGATGTCTTCTTCAGAAGCTTGTGAAGATAAAGACGGTTGATGACATGGCATGCAGTATCAATAGCTTCAGGCCAGAACTTTCTTGGAGTCATGTATTCATTAAGCCTCATCCGAGCCATCTCAATGAGTGTTCTGTTCTTGCGCTCCACGATGCCATTTTGCTGAGGCGTGTACGGAGCTGAGAACTCATGAGTGATGCCCAATGTATCCAGGTAAAGGTCGAGGCCGGTGTTCTTGAACTCTGTGCCGTTGTCACTTCTGATATGCTTGATCTTGATGCGATAGTTGTTCATGGCACGGTTGGCAAAGCATCTGAAGACATCCTGCACTTCAGTCTTGTAGAGGATTATGTGCACCCATGTATATCTTGAATAATCATCAACAATGACGAAGCCATAGAGACAAGCAGTAGTAGTGAGAGTAGAGTAGTGAGTAGGGCCGAATAGGTCCATGTGTAGCATTTCTAAGGTTGAGTTGTTGTCATGATTGTCTTTGAGGGATGCTTGGCCCTCATCATCTTTCCAGCTTCGCAGGCACTACATAAGTGATCCTTCTTGAACTTGACGCCCTCGATTCCTATGACGTGCTTTTTCTTTGCGAGAGTATGAAAGTTCCTCATGCCAGCATGCCCTAGCCTCCGATGCCAGAGCCAGCACTCTGAAGCTTTTGCAAGAAGACATACGGCAAGCTGTGGTCTTGCTGAGAAATCTACCATGTAAAAATCATCTTTCCGATACCCTTCAAAGACTAGAGACTTGTCAGATTCCATTAGAACAAGGCAACGATATTTTCCAAATATCACAATCATGTTCAAATCACAAAGCATTGAGACAGACATTAAGTTGAAGCCAAGGGATTCAACAAGCATCACTTTATCTATGTGCTGATCCTTTGAGATTGCAACTCTACCTAGACCCAATACCTTGCTTTTACCAGTGTCAGCAAATGTGATGTGACTCTTGTCAGATGGACGTAAGGTTGAGTCCATGAGAAGCCTTCGATCACCAGTCATATGATTAGTGCATTCGCTGTCCATAATCCATTCTGAAGCATGAGGTCTCATACCCTACAGTACAGTTAGGGGGATAGGCTTCACCAAGAGTATTGTGAAGCATAAACATTTGACGCACAAGAAGATTATCAAAGCTTAGATCAAGATTAGGACTGATAGGATGAATGGCAAGCGATTCAGGAACAAAATACATAGTGAGACCATTTGGGCATTTTATCTTGCGCCCAACAAGATGTTTTAGGTCCCCAGCAATTGCATCTAACGCCTTTGATTTCCGGCTGGAGACCTTTCCCTGCAAAAGAAAGTCAATTTTGCTTAGCCACCCACATCTTCAGGGGTGGCTTAGAAGCAATCAGTCTAAGTGCAACATCTGAGAACTTCGGCTTTGGAGCCCTAGAAAATAGCCTTGCATGAGGCGAATAGTACTCATATGAATAAGCAGAGTAGTTCTTAGTCTTATGAACATAGCCGTTTGATGATACCGCTCATATTCATAAGTTTGAGTATGATTTTCCTGCAAAACATTGGCGTTAGGGTGACTCAGGTGAGTCCTGTGTCTGTATGAAGTCTTTGGACCATATGAAGACTTTGGTCTAGGGTTTGTCTTGTTCCCTTGTGGTGTCATGACGACATTCACAGGAAGATTCTCCAGACACTTCTTGGGAACCCAGATTTTCTTCATTGGTGGCCCATTCCTGCAGTTAGTACCAATATACCTGGCAAACACTTCACCATTCTGATTCTTAAACAGTTTATAGTTTGCATCAAAGGATTCATCAATGATAATAGGGTTAGCACAAGTGAAGCCAGATAGGGTGGATGGATCCACTGAAGGTTTCTTTGCAGCAACCCATGTGGTTTTGGGGTACTGCTCAGGCTTCCAATAAGAACCATCAACATTCATTTTCCTCTCGAACCCAACACCCTCTTTCCTAGGATTTCAGTTCAGAATCTTCTTTTTGAGGACATCACATAGTGTCTGATGCCCTTTGAGACTTTTGTACATCCCTGTCTCAAGCAATGTCTTCAACCTAGCATTTTCATTAGCAATAGCAGTGGCATCCTCAGCAGAGGGGTTAGTTACCACATCAATAGTTGAAGATATTGCAACAGTAGCAGCAGTAGAACATTTAGCAACAGAAGTAGCGTTATCACGCTCAAGACATTTTAGACATGGTGGTTCAAATCCTTCCTGAGCGGGACTAATCTGTTGAGCACGAAGTGACTCATTTTGTTTTTGAAGATCTTCATGAACTACTCTCAATTTCTCAATTTCTTGCTTCCTTTGAAGATAATCATAGGAAAGCTTTTCATAAGTTGTTGAGAGCATTTCATGACGACTTTCAAGTTCCTCATACTTAACACGAAGATTTTTTATGTCTTCAATTAAGGACTGAGATTGGGTTATTTCCGTGTCCAACAGGTCATCGCTTTTGTCTAACAGTTTTTGAATATGTTCCATAGCTTTATGTTGTTCATTTGCAATTTTAGCAAGTGTTTTGTAGCTGGGTTTGGATTCACAATCAGAGTCATCTTCACTTGATGTTTGAAAGTAAGCATCGCGTGAGTTTACCTTGGCACCACGTGCCATGAAGCAGTAGGTGGGAGCGGAGTCGTCCTTGTCATTAGCATCAGCGTAGGTGACGG
Organism: Triticum urartu; assembly: GCF_003073215.2. Lineage (NCBI taxonomy): Eukaryota > Viridiplantae > Streptophyta > Magnoliopsida > Poales > Poaceae > Triticum > Triticum urartu. The sequence goes on along the minus strand of NC_053024.1, from coordinate 109,420,803 downwards.
AGCCATTGTCTTCAGTGTTGAAGATGGACTTGGCAACGTAGGCTGTAGCTAGAGCCAGACTTGCAACGCCAGAGTCGGACTCCTCCTCAGACTCCACCCCCACCTCCTCAGAAGCAGACTCCTCCTCTGAATCCATCTCCTTGCCAACAAAAACACGAGCCTTGCCAGATGAACTCTTCTTGTGTGATGAATACTTTGATGAAGACTTGGAAGAAGACTTTGAGGATTTCTTCTTCTTCTTGTCATCAGAATCATATTCCTTGCTCTTCTTCCTCTCTCTTCTTCCTCTTCTTCTTCTTCTTCTTCTTCTTCTTCTTCTTCTTCTTCTTCTTTCTTCTTCTTCTTCTTCCTTCTTCTTCTTCTTCTTCTTCTTGTTTTCATTGTCCCACTGCGGACATTCAAAGATGTAGTGACCAGGTTTCTTGCACTTGTAGCTTGTTCTCTTCTTGTGATCATGAGTAGAAGCTTCATCATTTCTTGAGCTGGATCGTGATGACTTTCTGAAGCCTTTCTTCTTGGTGAATTTCTGGAACTTCTTCACAAGCATAGCAAGCTCCTTTCCAATGTCTTCAGGATCACCAGAACTGCAGTCAGATTCTTCTTCAGATGAGGAAGCAACTTTTGCCTTCAAAGTGCGAGTTCAGACATAGTTGGGACCATATATATCTCTTTTCTCAAATAGCTGAAACTCATGTGTGTTGAGCCTCTCAAGTATGCCAGACGGATCGAGTGTATTGAAGTCAGGGAATTCTTGAATCATCAGGGCTAGGGTGTCAAATGAGCTGTCAAGTGATCTCAGGAGTGTCTTGACGATTTCATGCTTGGTGATCTTAGTGGCGCCGAGAGCATGAAGCTCATTTGTGATGTCAGTGAGGCGATCAAACGTGAGCTGAACATTCTCATTGTCGTTTCTCTTGAAGCGGTTAAAGTGGTTGCGAAGGACACTGATCCTTTGATCTCTCTGGGTTGAGACGCCTTCGTTGACCTTGGAGAGCCAATCCCAGACTAGCTTCGACGTTTCCAAAGCACTCACACGGCCATACTATCCTTTGGTCAGATGATCACAAATGATGTTCTTGGCAGTAGAATCTAGTTGAATGAACTTCTTGACATCAGCAAGGGTGACACCTTCACCAGTCTTGGGAACGCCGTTCTTGACGACATACCATAGATCGACATCAATGGTTTCAAGATGCATGCGCATCTTATTCTTCCAATAGGGGTAATCAGTGCCATCGAAGACAGGGCACGCAACGGGGACTTTGATTATCCCTGAAGTCGACATAGCTAAAACTACAGGTGGTTAAACCGAATCACACAGGACAAGGGAGTACCTTGCTCTGATACCAATTGAAAGTGCTAGTTATCGACTAGAGGGGGGGTGAATAGGCGATTTTTATGAACTTCTTAAAAACATGGGGAGTTTCGAAGACAAACAGTAGAAATGAACCTATTGACATGCAGCGGAAGGTAGACTACACTAGGCAAGCTATAGTCAAGTATTCAATGAATTGAAAGCATGAAGACTAATAGCAGCTAGGTAGTGATGATCAGGATGGAAGATAGTATGAAGCCAAACAACAATAGAAGTCATAGAGTGAAGTCAAACAGGTAACATAGGCAGGCAATGACTTCACAAAGACAAACTGTAAATAAAGAGAGGGAGAAGATAGAACCAGTCGCTTGGTGAGGACAAGGATTTGTTGGACCAGTTCTAGTTGCTGTGACAACTGTACGTCTGGTTAGAGAGGCTGAGATTTAACTTAGAAGACTGTGTCTTCACCTTATTCCCCTTGAGCTAAGGACACCCAGTCCTCGCCCAATCACTCGGGTAAGTCTTCAAGGTAGACTTCCAAACCTTCACAGACTTCGTTCGTTCACCGGCGATCCACAATGACTCTTGGATGCTTAGAACGCGACGCCTAACCGGCTGGAGGATTCACAGTCCTCAAGTGTAACAAGTCTTCAGATCACGCGGACAGAAAGACTTCAGTGATGCCAAACACTCTTTGGGCTCTGGGTGTTTTGGGCTTTGTCCTCGCAAGGATCTCTCTCAAATGCTTCGGAGGTGGGCTGATCTCAAACGACAAAAGCCTGCACTAACTCTAAGCAGCCACCAATTTATGGTGTAGGGGTGGGCTATTTATAGACACTAGGCAACCCGACCTGATTTGTCCGAAATAACCCTGGGTCACTAAGGAACTGACACGTGTTCCAACGGTCAGATTTCAAACACACGCGGCAGCTTGACTTGGGTTACAAGTAAAGCTGACTCATCCAGCTCTGGATAAGATTTGCTCTCATTGTCTTCGCTTGAAGACATAGGATTTGGTTGAGCATCACTTTAGTCACTCTGACTTTGTTCACTTGGACCCCACTTAACAGTACGGTGGTTCCTATGACTCAACAAAGAAGAAAATGAAACTACGAAACAACTATGTCTTCGCGCTCCAAAGACTTCATGCGATGTCTTCTCATATCATAGTCTTCAATGTGAATATCTTCACATACCACCATTATCTTCAATGTCTTCACACATTTTTAGGGGTCATCTCCGGTAGGTAAACCGAATCAATGAGGGACTACTACCTATGTTATCCTACAATTCACACAAACACATTAGTCCCTCAACCAGGTTTGTCATCAATACTCCAAAACGAACTAGGGGTGGCACTAGATGCACTTACAATCTCCATAGCCCGTTGATTAGCCACGTCAATGTGAGACTTTCTTCTTTTTTGTCTTCTCACATATCCCCTGTCATCATACTCCATTCCACCCATAGTGCTATGTCCATGGCTTGCGCTCATGTATTGCGTGAGTGTTGAAAAGGCTAAAGCGCGTTAAAAAGTATGAACCAATTGCTAGGCTTGTCATCGGGGTTGTGCATGATGGGAGCATTTTGTGTGACGAAAATGAAGCATGGCCAAGCTATATAATTTTGTAGGGATAAGCTTTTCTTTGGCTATGTTATTTTGATAAGACATAATTGCTTGGTTAGTATGCTTGAAGTATTATTATTTTTATCTCAATATTAAACTTTTGTCTTGAATCTTATGGATCTGAATATTCTTGCCACAATAAAGAGAATTACTTGAATAAATATGTTAGGTAGCATTCCACATCAAAAATTCTGTTTTTATCATTTACCTCTCTAGGACGAGCAGGAATTAAGCTTGGGGATGCTTGATACGTCTCCAACGTATCTATAATTTTTGATTGTTCCATGATATTATATTATCAACCTTGGATGTTTTATATGCTATTTTATATGATTTTTGGGACTAACCCATTAACCTAGAGCCCAGTGCCAGTTTCTGTTTTTTCCTTGTTTTTGAGTTTTATAGAAAAGGAATACCAAACGGAGTCCAATTGACGTGCCAATTTTTGACAATTTTTTATGGACCAAAAGAAGACCCCAGAGTAAAAGAGTTGGGCCAGAAGAGTCCCGGGCCGTCCACGAGGGTGAGGGGCGCGCCCACCCCCCACCCCCAGGCGCGTGGGCCTACCTTGTGGATGACTCGGGCACCTTCTTGACGTGAGACCTACGCCAAAAATTCCTACAAATACAGAAACCCCCAGAAAATAACCTAGGTCGGGAGTCCCGATGCCAGAAGCCTCCGTAGCCACGAAAAACCAATCTAGACCCGTTCCAGCACCCTGCCAGAGGGGGGAATCCCTCTCCGGTGGCCATCTTCATCATCTCGGCGCTCTCCATGACGAGGAGGGAGTAGTTCTCCCTCGGGGCTAAGGGTATGTACCAGTAGCTATGTGTTTGATCTCTCTCTCTCTCTCGTGTCGGCACGGTCTTGATGTATCATGAGCTTTGCTATTATATTTGGATCTTATGATGTTTCTCCCCCTCTACTCTCTTGTGATGAATTGAGTTTTCCCTTTGAAGTTATCTTATCGGATTGAGTCTTTAAGGATTTGAGAACACTTGATGTATGTCTTGCATGTGCTTATCTTTGGTGACAATTGGATATCACGTGATCCACTTGATGTATGTTTTGGTGATCAACTTGCGAGTTCTGTGACCTCGTGAACTTATGCATAGGGGTTGGCACACGTTTTCGTACTGACTCTCCAGTAGAAACTTTGGGGCACTCTTTGAAGTTCTTTGTGTTGGTTGAATAGATGAATCTGAGATTGTGTGATACATATCGTATAATCATACCCACAAATACTTGAGGTGACATTGGAGTATCTAGGTGACATTAGAGTTTTGGTTGATTTGTGTCTTAAGGTGTTATTCTAGTACGAACTCTATGATAGATTGAATGGAAAGAATATGTCGGGGGGATGGACCCCGGGCAGGTAACGGAACCCGGATCCTCTTCAAAAAACAACAGGGCTGGCACTGCCCCTCAATACTGGCACGCGCTCGGCCGGGTCGCTCGACCCGGCCAAGCCCCGCAAGCCGGCCAGACTAGCCGACCCAGCAAGGCACGTCGACTCGGCCCCAACAACTAGCACAAGACGGCCGAACCCGGCACGACCAAAGCCTCCTCGACAAGCCAGCGCCACCCGTGGCGTGCTACACAATCCAGCCACGGGTCAACTCCCGTCCCATCCAGGCCGTATGATGGGACGAGACTTCAATCAACGATGACCTAGGTAACAGTGTCCCACCCACGCCTCTGGTCAGCAGGAATGTGGCAACAGTGCCCCTCACCTACCCGCTGACCAGGGATGGCGTGGCTACGGTGCCCCCGCCTTCACCGCTGACGACAGCAAGCGACAACCTGACGGAGAGCACTGTACACGACTCGACTCGGCCACGCCCTAACGATCAACAAGATGGCGCACAGTCCCCCTAGGCATGCGGGGCCCGCACCTAGGGGAACCCGACGAACCATAAGCCCTCAGCGGGACCCAGCCCGGAATCCTGGACACCGATAATATGGACCCACTAACTTGTAACATTACCATTGTACCCCCGGGGGGTTGGACTATAAAACCCCCCGGGAGCCCGCGATCATGGACAACTGAATAAGAGAGAAAGCAGAAGACACATACGAGAGAAAATCAAGCAAGCATAGGACTAGCCACAAAACAGCGACACCGGAGAGAAGGAGCACCCCAAGCCTTGGCCAGCTTCCTTCCTCCTCCATACAGCTCCAGGAGCAACATTGTACTATCGATCATCCAACTACACTCGGCAGGACTAGGGGTATTATCTCTCCGGAGAGCCCCGAACCTGGGTATGTCCGGCGTCCCGCGCCCGCTCATGCCAACCTCGCCTCTGGAGTCCACCAGCGCCCTCAAGCCTCCTCCTCTCTTTAGCCATCCCTTGTCATCTGCCGTGCGCCCACCACGACAGTAGGCGCCCACCGTGGGGCAGCTCGAGGAGCTGGCCGGGAACATGCTTCATACGGGGCCCTTCTCCTACACCGACGAGTCCGTCGCGCTGGCGGACGACGTCGTCGGCGAGCTAGCCGCCTCCTTCGCCGCGCTGCGCATCTCCGATGCGTTCGCAGCCGACGAGTTCCCCAGCGAGGTGCTCAGCTACTCCGACTCTCCCCTCTCCCTCGGCGGCGGCATTTCCGCCGGGGCAATGGACGTCCACGTGGAGGTCTTCGTCACCGGCGACGGTGCCTCCTCCTCATCGAGCAAAACAAGGAAGGCTGCCGAAGCCAGGGCCGCAGCGGATCAGATCGAGCCGTCTGATCCGTTGCGCGCCGCGATGCAAAGCCTCCGCATCCCCATCGGCACCGATGTTGACGCCACCGACGTTGCTGAGGCCCGAACCCAGCTCAAGGAAAGGCACCAGCAGATGCTGGACCTATCCGAGACGCTCGCCGCCACTCAGCGTCGCCTGGACGCCGCTCAGCTGGAGCGCGATGCTGCCTACGGATTCACGCCCGCCACGGCAGACCCAAGCCGGGTCGCCGACGTGCGTGCCCGGGGAGGCGCGATCGGCCGGGCCCTTGGCGCCGTCCCAACCATCTACGAGACCCCAGCGACGAATATGCGCGCTGCCCAGGCAGCCGCAGCCGGCCAGGACCAGCTCGCAGGTGAGGAGCTGAAAGAGCGCATCGGGCGGATGCGCGAACTCCTCCACGCCGCCAACACCCAGCAGGACCGCCTCAACCAGCTCGCCAAGCCGGCGGGATCCGGCTCCGCTCACCTTGGCGGGCCAGGCGAACTTCTACACACCGTTTCCTCGCCACTCGGCGAGGCGCACTCCGGCCGAGCCCGGACTTGGCGCGACCCAACCGCTACAGCCGCCGATGGGTTGGGCGACGAGTCCGTCCTAGAAATCCAGCGCGGACCCGGCCAGCATGGCCGGCGTCCGGCTCCAACCGACCCGGCCCCCTGTGGCCTGGCTGCAAGTCGACTCGGCCCGTGCGCCATCGACGACACCGACGCTCGCCACCGCCTCGATCAGCTCGCTCGCTCCCTGGAGGTGAAGGAGAGCGGCGCTATCAGGCCGGCGTGCTTCGGCCCGCGCATCCGGGAGGAGCCCTTCCCCAAAGGATTCATGCTCCCCCGCGACACCCCCAAGTACAACAGGACGGTGAAGCCAGAAGACTGGCTGACTGACTACACCAAAGCCATTGGCATCACCGGTGCCAATCGTCGTCTCGCCGTGCGCTACGCACCACTCATGCTCCAAGGGTCGGCCCGCACGTGGTTGAACAGCCTGCCGATGGGCAGCATCAACACGTGGGTGGACTTCGAGGAAGCCTTCATCCGCAACTTCACGGGGACCTAAAAGCGGCCCGGCCGCCCTAGCCAGCTCGCCATGTGCGTGCAAGGGCCTACGGAGACTGGTCACGAGTACCTTGTACGCTGGACCGAGCTCCGAAAACAGCTGCGAGGGCGTCCATGAAGTCCAGGCGATCCAGTACTTCGTCAGCGGGTGCCGAGACGGCACCCTCCTCAAGCACAAGCTCTTACGCTCCGAGCCGGCCACCATGGCCGCGCTCATGGTGATGGCGGACAAGTACGCCACCGCCGACTCCGCCATGAAGATCCAGGTGGCGTTGGATGAAGCCGGCAAGACGAAGCCGGTTCCCCCTCCGAAGCTGGCCGACGAAAGCAGCCAGCAGCAGCATCACCAGAACAACAAGCGCAAGGCCAACCAGCCGGCCCCGTGTCACGACAACCGGCTCGTCGTAGCCGCCGAGCCCGTGGCGGACCCGGCGGCGAAACACCGACAAACCAGCAAGACGGCATGGCAACCTGCCATGAGCTTCGAGCAGATGCTCGACGCCCCTGCAAGCACCACAGCAGCGCAAAACCCTCCACGCACATGCTTCGGCAGTGCACCGTCACCAAGCGCATCATGAGGGGCGACGTCCCGCCCTCTTCGGCTCCGGCTCCTGGCGCGGGGCAGCCGCCTCCGCCTCCACCGTCGCCTCCAGCTAGCGGCGCGATGCGCGACGACGCCTACCCGGACCAGAATGCAGCCTACGTCGTCTTCACCAGCCTTGGCGACGACAAGCGCAGCGAGCGCCTCCTTCGGCAGGAGGTGAACATCGTCGTCCCGGCCAAGCCGGAGTTCATGCATTGGTTAGATCGCCCGATCACCTGGACCCGGGAGGATCACCCGGCAGTCATGCCGAGTCCGGGTGGTTACGCCCTCGTCCTCAACCCCACCATCATCGCGCGGTGCACATGCAAGTTCTCCTGAGTCCTCATCGACGGCGGAAGCAGCATCAACGTCCTCTACCGTGACACGATGACCAAGCTCGGCCTCCAGGCCGAGGAACTAGAGCCGACCCGAACGATCTTCCACGGCATCGTGCCCGGCCTCTCCTTCTCCCCCATTGGCCGGGTCCGGCTAGATGTCTTGTTCGGTGACAGCAGCCACTTCCGGCGCGAACCGATCTGGTTTGAGGTGGTGGACCTATCCAGCGCATATCACGCGTTGTTGGGTCGGCCCGCGCTCGCCAAGTTCATGGCGGTTCCCCACTACGCGTACCTGAAGATGAAGATGCCGGGTCATAAGGGCCTCATCACCCTCACCGGCGATTGTCGCAAGTCCCTGGAGTGCGCCCGAGACGGTGCCCAGTTGACCGAGTCGCTGGTCATTGCTGAGGAGCGGCGCCAGCTCGACCGGATCGTCGCCCTGGCAGGCGAGGCCTCCGCCGCGTCGATCTCTACCCCGGACCCGGCCGACGAGGCCCCCTTCAAGCCCTCCAAGGAGACCAAGAAAGTGAAGCTCAACCCAGAATGCCCCAGCTGCAGCAAGTACGTTGTCATAGGTGCCCGCCTCGACAGCAAATAGGAAGGCGAGCTCGTCGACTTCCTCCGTGAGAATCGTGATATCTTTGCATGGACCCCAAGGACATGCCGGGTATCCCAAGGAAGTATGCCGAGCACAAAATTCACGTCCGCAAGGATGCCAAGCCTGTCCGTCAACCCCTATGATGATTTTTCGAAGAAAAGAGAAGAACCATTGGTGAAGAGGTCGCCAAGCTTTTGGCGGCCGGCTTCATAATGGAAGTGTTTCAACCTGAGTGGCTGGCCAATCCAGTCCTCGTCCTGAAGAAGAACAAGACCTAGTGCATGTGTATCGACTACACCAGCCTCAACAAGGCCTGTCCCAAGGATCCATTCGCCCTCCCGCGGATCGACCAAGTCATCGACTCAACCGCCGGGTGCGAGTTCCTGTCCTTCCCGGACGCTTACTCCGGCTACCACCAGATCAAGCTGGACCTGGCCGACGCCCTGAAGACGTCCTTCATCACGCCCTTTGGGGTGTATTGCTACATCACCATGTCGTTCGGATTGAAGAACGCCGACGCCACCTTCCAGCGCTGCATGCAGAAATGCCTGCTGCCGCAACTCGGCCGGAATATCCACGTGTACATGGACGACATCGTGGTGAAGACCAAGCAGCACCTCACGCTCCTTGACGACTTCACTACAAAAAAATACACTTCCGTAATGATACGTGTTTGTCACAGTAGGTCGCGTTTTCTGTCATGCATGTACATCCATGACAAATTTATGACAAAATCAAGATAGTCATACCTGTGCGGTCGTAGAAGTGTTCCATGACATTGCCAAAATTATCATCACGGAAGTGTCCACTTCCATGACGATAAATTGCGCGTCACAGAAGTGCTTTCGTCAAGGGTGACCGACACGTGGCATCCACCGTAACGGAACGCCATTAAGCTATCGGGTCGGATTTTGGATCCGATAACCCGTTAACAGCCACGACCAATGCCGATTTTCCACGTGTAAAATTCTCATTGGCTGACGGATCCACGCGTCAGCTCCGCGTTGGCATAGGTGTCACTCCTCCAATGGTCGAGATGGGCCTATGATATGTTGACACATGGATCGGCACAAAAGTGGCCCACAAAGAGTAAATGTGCGGCCCAACCGAAGGCCCATAAGATTTAGCGGACCATAATGGGCCGACCCAGCTAAAGGCCCACAAAATTTAGCGGACCATAATGGGCCGGCCCAGCTAAAGGCCCACACGATTTTGCAGACCATAATGGGCCAGCCCAGCTAAAGGCCCACAAGATTTTGCGGACCACAATGGGCCGGCCCAGCTAAAGGCCCACTAGATTCTACCGACCATAATGGGCCGGCCCAGCTAAAGGCCTAACATTCTCTGTCAAATCGGCTCGTCAACGGCCTGTCCTAAACTTGTCATCAACGCGGCCCATGGTCACTTCTGGCCCGTTAACAGTCCGCTAAGTAATTGGGCCGAATTACGGCCCGGTGTATTTCTAGCCTGTTAAAGGTCTGGCTTCATTTGGGCCCATTTACAGGCCATCAAAACTTTCGGCCCATAAACGACCATGAAGGATTTGGGTCATATTCGGCCATGTCTGACATTCGGCCTGTTAGAGGCCCACTATAGCTTTGGGCCACTTTCGGCCCATTGTCATTTTCGGCCTGTTAACGCCGGACGTAAACCATGGGCCATATGTGGCCCAACGTCATATCGGGCCCATTAACGGCCCATATAAAAATGACGATAATCTAGCCCGACCGAAGTTCCGGCCTGTTAAAGGCCCGTGTATTAGGTCGGCGCATTTACGACACATCCGAATTTCGGCCTGTTAAAGTCCAGTGGGTTATTTGGCACAATCAGGGCCCAATCTCACTTTTGGTCTATTAAAGGCCCATGTATTTTATGGGCTCGAGATATTTACACCTGTAAACGACCTATTTTTACCGAGGGCCCAAATTATGTTTAGGCCTGTTAAAGGCCCACTATGGGCACAGGCCTACCAGAAAAATATGAAAGCTTATGCTGATTTAGGCCTAGATATTTTTAGTGGGCTACATGCCAATTTCGGCCCATAATCGTTTTTAGCCCAATTGGAATGGGCCCGACGAATGTTGGCATGTTGAGCTCCTACAAAGCTTTAGGCTGAATACATTACGAAGATAAACCTACACTATACAAAAATAGCGTCGTAATTACTGCAGCCTGAGGCAGCATCATAAATGTTGTATCACAACAAAATAAATTCCAACCATAGAACAAAAGGCCTGTTGGCATAAAGTTTACAGTCCTTCCAGATAAAAGCACCATCAGATGTATAGAAGTACAGATCATTTGACCTGAGTGCTAATGTTTCAGGCTGTAGAATCTGATGGAGCAGCACGATCTCCACCTTTTTTCCGCCATTGCTCTTGAACAACGAAGCGAATGTCTGATAGTCTGGTTTCAAAACCATTCATATCTTGACGACATTTCTCAACCACTATTCTTGTTTCCGAAACAACGTCCACTAGGAATTGGACTTGTGTCTGGAGCACAGATATATCACTCTGTCTAGCAGGAAGATTTTGTTCAATAGGCGATTTGGACGAGGTTACCTTGACAACCAACCCAGAATTACGCAGGAAGGTGCTTTTTGCACTGTTAGTGGAGAGATACTGACGCACTGCAGTAAGAGGTGACATTGTGCCCGTAGTAGCCTCGTCACCTTCAGGTGGTTGTGGCTGTTCAATCATTTGTTCCATAGCTTCCTGAAAGTTTGAACTTGTAGATTAGTGTACCAGACAAGTTACTAATGAGACAAAAATAAAGAAAGTAGGTTAAATGTTTATACATAACTTATTTTGGTGAACTACTGTAATACATTAACATGTATTGTAGTGCCAACTACATAATAAAATCACTTTCGGAACATATGTCCATGTAGCATGCCTACTGTATTGTCTATTTCCTCACATTCATTGACATCTAAGGATAAAGATACATGGTTTAAAGTAGGATGAACATAGTATGACATCATTCATATCATGGGCAAACAGATATAAAACAAACAGGCTATTTTATCATTGTGTGCGCACGTGAACATAACAACTAGATTACAGATCAAGACCAAAAGAATATACTTCATCTCTTTTAAACCATGTAAGGTGAAATGATACGTTAAGACAACTGTGAATAAAAGTGAACAGAGTAACTGACACTGGCTGCAAACCAAGTAGTTAAATGAACACATCACAGTACCAATAAGTTCAAGGCAGGAGTAAGGACTTACAACAGCGACTTGAACTGGTGTGCTCATGCCCTTCATCTCGCTGGTGTGGCAATCCTTGAAGATTTGCACTGCATTCGGTTCAGGTTCTTTTTGGTCCGCACAGGATTTCCTCTGTATTTGGAACAAGTCAATATAGATACGATAATATGGCACAAAAAAGGAAGTAGCAGCTATTTACAAGAGCCTCACAGTGTGCAATATAGCTACAAGATCCTGTGGTCTGTTGGAATTTCACTTTAGAACGGTTGGTTTTGTTCTTCAAACAGTTAGCCTAGAAGAAGATACACTTTTAAGGCACATACATAAATACAAGTTCAATATGTGGTCTGATCAAATACATATAGCCTACCTGATACTTTGGATCAGACCAGTGTTTAACGAGGGTTGTCCAGTCTTCATCTGTAATATATTCCATTGGAGATGTTTGGGCGATTTCATTGTTAGCCTTGCCTTCAAAGTGAGATTTTCTAAGGTGGTACCAATACTGTCGCAGAGCAGACTAAAAAACATGAGTGCATGCTTGTCTAGTTGCATCATCTTTCGGATCCAACTTGAACCTCATCTGTTGGAAAAAGAATGTAAGTCTTATTAGGAGGAAGCTAGAAAGTATGGGACAGAGCAAGACAATATTACTAATTGCGATGAATAACATTACTTACAGATAAATGGTCAAGGAAGGTGTTAAACTGGGTATTGTCTTTCTCATTCCTGTACTGGATCCACGTTGGGAGGATACGTGCATGACACCTAACGGCAACGGCTGCCTCTGATACTAACTTGGCTGACTCTATAGCATCACGTGGCCTTTTTAAACCTGCCTCAAAATGGATCTCCATTCTTCCTCCTTTAGATTTTGTTAATTTGTCAAGCATTATCCCTGATGTCTGTTTCCGCTTGCGTCGTGGTGCTAGTTCAACAACGAATATGGAAAGTGTTAGTGTACATCAAACTGTGAGAGTACATATAAAGGAGCATGCAACTGCAACTTGACTCGGTCAGGTACCATCTTGGTGTTGATGCTCATGAGGTTCATCTGATCTTGCCAAGTCCTATTGTGTCAGCAGTGCTTCAGAAGTAGTGTTAGGTGTGAAGGCGGCTTGGGAACTGGCCAGTTCCGGACCAAATGAACGAGTAACAAGTTGAGATGCTTGTACAGTTGAAGTGGATGCTGCAGCTGGTGGAGCAGGTGATACTGTGTTTGTAGATTTAGCCGGTGGACTTGGACCTTCTACTGCACTATAAGTACCAGCAAAATCTCGACGGCAGAACCTTTTCCGTTTCACCCGACGAGTAACAGCACTCCCCACTATATTATTTTCCTTGCTCTTTTTTGACTTTGCCATGTCAAGATGTACCCACAACACAAAAGAATAAAATCACTCTTCAGAACTCATTGATGCATGATACAGACAAGCAATACTTTGATGTAAGACAATCGTATGAGGATGGAATATGTAATAAAAACAGGATGACATGCCCATATTCACAGCTACGATGTGCAAACTAAGCAGAAGGATTTTCAAGAAAATAGAAGTAATGCAAGCTAGACACCATATGAAAGATGCAACCAATATTACTCTGCCAAGTTAAAAGTGTCTTGTCATAAGTGGCAATTCGAAAAATTAGAAGCAGTACAACACAGAAATCAATGCAAGATGCAACCACTATCAAACTGCCATGTTAGAAGCGTCCAATCATGAGTGACTGATGCAGGATACACAACAGCAGTACTTTGATGTAAGAACATGGTATGATAGATAGATGCAGTGTATTCTAGACACAGAAAGCCATGTCATATGCACATGTATAACGTATAAACTCAGCAGGTGCAATTTAATCAAAATAGAAGAAATACAGGCTAGACAAAATATGCAACATGAAACCAATTATCACACTGTCAACTTAGAGCAAGCACCTGCGATGGTGGAGTACGGGAGATGAACTCATCATGTAGACTTGGGACTTCAACTTCATTAGCAGTAGCAGTGGCAAATCTAGAGAGTCTCTGTTTGCGTCGGTGGGGAGGACCACCAACATCCCCTAACTTACTCTTTTCCTTCCTATTTTTTGATATTGCCTTATGAAGTCAAAACCACAAGAAGATGAATAAAATTAGCTCTGCATAACTGGTTGTTGCATGATACAGACGAACACTACTTTGATGTAAGGCAAGCGCAGGATAGGAGGATGGAATATATACAGAAAAAGACAGCGTTTCATATTCACACGTACGATAGGAGGATGGAATATGTATGAAAAAACAGTAAGCGGAAGGCATTTCAACAAAATTAGAAGAAATGAAAGCTAGGCACCATATGAACATGCAACCAATATCACTCTATCAGGTAAAAAGTGTCTCGTTGTAAGAGCCATTTCAAGAAATTAGAAGCGGTACAAGCTAGAAGACAATGCAAGATGCAACCTACATCACAGTTCCAAGTTAAATGTGTCTTATGGGTAAGTGATCGTTGCAGGTATAAGTTGTAAGCTACGCAGATGCAATTCAACATAATTAGAAGCAATACAAACTAGACATCATACAGAAAACACAACCACATATAACAGTTCCAAGTAAGAGCAAGCACCTGTGATGGTGGAGTAGGGGAGATGTGCTCATCATGTACACGTATGTTCTAGAAACAGGAACACGTGTCATATTCACAGGCATTATGTGTAAAGTAAGCAGATGCAGTTCAAGTTAGAAGCAATACAAGCTAGACATCATACGCAACATGCAACCGCATATAATAGTGTCAAGTTAGAGCAAGCACCTGTGATGGTGGAGTAGGGAAGATGTGCTCATCATCTACACAGCTACGTTGACTGTCCAGCCTTGTGTTGTCTTGCGAATCTTGTTGGGAGGATGGCGGAGTAGAATCTGTAGAGACCCCCTGTTTGAGTTGCTCCGAAGGACCACCATCATCCACTGCCAGACTAATTTCCTTCAGCTGTAATGATTTTGCTCTTTAGAACTCATTCATGCATGATACTGACGAACACTACTCGGATGAAAGGAAAACACATGATGCGAGGATGGAATATGTATGAAAAACAGGATGGTGTGACATATTCACACCTATGATGTGGTAACTAAGTAGAAGGCATTTCAACAAATTAGAAGCACTGCAAGCTAGACACCATATGAAAGATGCAACCAATATCACTCTGCCAAGTTCAAACTTTATGGCGTTTCAACAAATTAGAAGCAGTACATGTTAGAAATCATATGCAAGACACAACCAATATCACAGTGGCGACGTAAAGGTGCCTTATCATAAGTGACTGATGCGGGATATGCAAGAATAGTAGTCTGATGTAGAAACAGGAACACATGTTATATTCACAGGCATTATGTGTAAAGTAAGAAGATGCAATTCAACAAAGTTAGAAGCAATACAAGCTAGACATCATACGCAACATGCAACCACATATAATAGTGCCAAGTTAGAGCAAGCACCAGTGATGGTGGAGTAGGGGAGATGTGCTCATCATCTACACAGCTACGTTGACTGTCTAGCCTTGCGTTGTCTTGCGAATCTTGTTGGGAGGATGGCGGAGTAGAATCTGTAGAGAACCTCCGTTTCAGTTGCTCAAAAGGACCGCCATCATCCAATGCCTTGCCAATTTCCTTCAGCTTTATTGATTTTGCATTGTGAGGTCATACCGACAAGAAAAAGGAATATCATTCTCTCTTCAGAACTCATTCATGCATGATACTGACAAACACTACTCTGATGAAAGGCAAAGTCATGATACGAGGATGGAATATGTACGAAAAAATGGACGGCTTGACATATTCAAACCTATGATGTGGTAACTAAGCAGAAGGCACTTCAACAAATTAGAAACACTGCAAGACACCATATGGAAGGTGCGGTCAATATCACTCTGCCAAGTTAAAATTGTCTCATCATAGGTGGCATTCATCAAACTAGAAGCAATACATGCTAGAAATCATATTCAAGATGCAAACCAATATCACACTGCCAACTTAAAGGTGTCCCATCATAAGTGACTGATGCAGGATACACAAGAAGAGTAGTTTCATGTAAGAACATGGTGTGATAGACAGATATAGTATGTACCAAAAACAGGAAAGCGTGTCATATTCACATGTATCATGTGTAAGCTCAGAAGATGCAGTTTACACTAATTAGGAGCAATACGAGCTAGACACCATATGCAACATGCAACCAGATATCACACTGCCAAGTTAGAGCAAGCACCTTGGATGGTGGAGTAGGGGAGCGGAGACTTGGACCTTGTAATGCACTATCAGTACAAGGAGAATTGGTACAGATGCTCCGTTTACGTTGCTGCAGAGGACCACCATCATCGCATTCCTTACTCTTTTCCTTCCTCTTTCTTGATTTTGCCTTGTCAAGTCAAACCCACAAGAAAAAAGAATAAAATTTGCTCTTCAGAACTCATTGATGCATGATACTGACGAACACTACTTTCATGTAAGGCAGCCGCATGATAGGAGGATGGAATATATATGAAAAATAGGACGGCGTGACATATTGACATGTATGATGTATAAAGTGTAAACTAAGCACAAGGTGCTTGAACTTGTTAGAATCGATGCAAGCTAGAAACCATATGAAAGATGAAACCAATATGACTCTGCCAAATTAAAAGGGTGCCCTAACAAATGTATTTGACAAAATTAGAAGCAATACATGGCAACAGGCTAGAAATAATATGCAATATGCAACGAATAAAGGTGACTCACCGTAAGTGATTGATGCAGGATACAGAAGAGAGGTAGTTTCATGTAAGAACAAGGTTAACACATAGATGTAGTGTGTACCAAAAATAGGAAGGCATGTCATATTCACAGGTATAGTGTGTAAACTAAGCAGATGCAATTTATCCTAATTAGAAGCATTACAAGCTAGACACCGTATGCAACATGCAACCACATATCACACTGCGAAGTTAGAGCAACCACCTGTGATGGTGGTGTAGGGGAAGTGCGGTCTTCAGGTATAGAGCTATGTTCAATATCTTCATTTAGGCTTGTTGTTTCTTGAGAATCATGTGGAGAGGATGAAATTGCATTCCTTATAAGAGTATTGTGTCTCATATTAACCCACGCGTGTAACTGTCTCATCATAAGCGATAGACGCAGGATACACAAGAACAGTAGTTTGATGTAAGAACATGGTGTGATAGGCAGATGTAGTATGTACCAAAAACAGGAAGGCGTGTCATATTCACATGTATAATGTGTAAGCTAAGGAGATGCAATTTAACAAATTAGGAGCATTGATGAGGGATACACAAGAAAAGTGCCTTATCATAAGATATAGTATGTACCAAAAAATAGGAAAGCATGTCATATTCACATGTATCATGTGTAAGCTAAGCAGATGCATTTTACACTAATTAGGAGCAATACGAGCTAGACACCATATGCAACATGCAACCAGATATCACACTGCCAAGTTAGAGCAAGCACCTTGGATGGTGGAGTAGGGGAGCGGAGACTTGGACCTTGTAATGCACTATCAGTACAAGGAGAATCGGTACAGATGCTCCATTTACGTTGCTGCAGAGGACCACCATCATCGCCTTCCTTACTCTTTTCCTTCCTCTTTCTTGATTTTGCCTTGTCAAGTCAAATCCAGAAGAAAAAGGAATAAAATTTGCTCTTCAGAACTCATTGATGCATGATACTGACGAACACTACTTTCATGTAAGACGAACACTACATATCACACTGCCAAGTAAGAGCAAGCACCTGCGATGGTGGTGTGGGGAAATTGCGGTGATCAACTAGAGAGCTACGTTGACTATCTTCATTTAGCCTTGCTGTTTCTTGAGAATCATGTGGGGAGGATGACACTGCACTCTTTATACGAGTATGGCATCTCACAGAAACCCACCCGGGTGACTGTCTCATCATAAGTGATTGACGAGGGATACAAAAGAGCATTAGTTTGATGTACAAACATGGTTAATAGACATATGTAGTATGTATCAAAAACAGGAAGGCATGTCATTATCAAAGGTATAATGTGTAAAGTAAGCAGATGCAATTTAACCAAATTGGAAGCAATACAAGGTAGACACCATATGCAACATGCAACCACATTTGACAGCGCGAAGTTAAAGCAAGCACCTGGGATGGTTGTGTGTGGCAATTGAGATCATCAACTGTGGAGCTAAGTTTACTGTCTCCAACTGCTGACACTGCACCCGTTAGAGCGCTGGAACGCTTAGTGCTTATCTTCGAATTACACTGGAGCAACTTTTGTCTTCTCTTTTCTGCATTCATCAACACTGTGTCAGAGTCTGAAATACCCATGCATAAAGACAATAGTGTGAGTATGGGTGAAGCGTGTGCACAATTAGTACAGTGTAAAGGTAGCAGATAGCAGGTCGGTGAGAAATAAATGACGGGAGACATATGATAGCTCTACAACATGCATGGCACACTAAATTACTACATGATTCTATGAAAATAACAGTCGACTGAAAGCAAATAGGCCAGTCCATTTTTTTCTGCACCGTCCGATGTACAAAGAATGGGCAGATCACCTTCATCTACCTCCAGCGAGTCAGTGTTGACGATCTTCCTCGAAACGCCAGCGACCACCGACCCAGTATTCCTCCCCTGCCTGCGCCCTCCCCTCGACCTCACCGCACCGCCATGCTTGGAACCGCCCCCCAGCCATCCATTCAAGCCCCGCCGACCTCCAGATCGGACGCAAGCAGCTCCTGTGCCCCACACCCCTATGATAGACACCGATGCACTGCTTCCCCGGGGAACAGGCGGACTAGGTGTTCCGCGCACCTAAGCGGGTGTTGCTTCTTTTAATTGCGGTTCGACTGACCCTGAATTGAAATCCAGGCGGGCTACTGACCTTTAGCAAAGGTGAAATAGTAAAAGGGAGGAAACCTTGTGCATTTAGTATCACGAAGAAGATGCGGTAAGAAGTGCTCAACTAGTTTCTTTCGTGGGATGAATATGGTGTGAGCGGAGACACAAAATTTGCACGAATAAGGGAAGGGAGTACCTCTTTCTGCTGGCAGTGTTGTGTCATCCTTCTGTTTTTCCGACGATCTTCTTGTTGTTCGCCGGAAACCAGAAGTTGTGGAGGATGGTGCAGCCTTGGACGAACTCATGGCCAAGTTGTTGAGTGTGGTGCGGTGGCCGTCTGTCGGCGGCGGGGAAGCAGATCCGAGGCGGCGAACGACGATGTAGCGGTAACAGCTCCGGTGCAGTGGATGGTTGCGACACTGGAGCCGCAGCAGTGAGGCACTGGACGGCGTGGTCGAAGTGGTTCTGGTACGGCGCACGTCGGCGTCAGCGTCGTGGAGGCAGCTCTACCTCGGCTTCAGCTGCTAAGTCCTTGAGGGCATTGCGGTTGCGGTTGCATTGGACGACGACGTCGGGGTACTGGCTCCGGCGTGATGGAGGAGGGCGGCGGTGGATTGGCCGCTATGGGGTGGAGGACGGAGGAGGCTGGGGTTTTGTGGCTGGTGGAGAGGGCGTTTTCGCGCCCACGGAGTATGAATGGGGAAACAGAGGGAGGCGGGGAACTAAGGGGGAACAATGTTTCAGTTTGAGACGCGCTTGTTTGAAATTTGGGGAAAGTTACAAACTTTCCCCCCATCTAAAATTTCGGACATATTGCGGGTTGGGGGTAGGACAGTCATGTCAGGTGTCCCAAATGTGGGCGGGATAGATTTCGGCCGAGCGCATGGGTAGGCGCCCACAGCGTATGAATGCTTCTCTGGCGTCTTGGTGAAGTTACAAACCTACCCCGGTTTAGACCTTTGGACATCGGGCCGATAGGCTACACAGGCCAGAGTCAGGACAGTAATTTCCTACCACCAAAACATTAGTCTCGCGCGGTTTCGGGTGACCAGAGGCCTATTTGGCGCTTCGTTCAGGGCCTCTTTGATTCATAGGATTGTCAAAATGAAGGAATAGGAAAAATGCAGGAATAGGGTGACATGTCCCATAGTATCCTACAGGATTTGAAAGAATGTTTGATAGCATAGGAAAAACAAAGGAATTCTACAAAGAGGTTTGAGTGGATGGAAATTTTCCTCCAAAATGTAGTACAAATGGATCATATGGAAAAATTCCTAAGGATGCCAATCCTACGAATCAAACGAGCATCACAGGAAAAATTCCTAAGGGTTTAAATCCTCCAAAAATCCTATGCAATTCCTTTGAATCAAAGGAGCCCTCAATATTTGGGAGCAGAAGCATTTAACATTTTCGGTTCTCTTGAATTGAACTTTCAGGATTTGTCAAACTTCACAAATCTTTACTCTTGAAAATCCTAAAGGTACGATTATTTTGGAATGGAGGGGGTACATTTGAATATACATTGCACACGAGTATATATTAAAAAATATGCAACTTACCTCAGTTCATGCATGGTTCCAGATATAATCTCCTTGGTTGCAAAAAAAAGTTAGATATGCATATGAATATATATAGCATGTTCAAACTCACAACAAAGATTGATGCCCCCTTTTACATCTGATTTACAAATGCCATTATCTCGGGTTCAAATAGATGAATGCACTTCCTATGAATTCGAATCTTTGAAACCCCCTTTATGTTGAATTCGACATGTATTCTATTTCGTAGCTAGCAATTTGGAATGTATCCATGCAAGTGACAAATGTATAAAGTGCTTCACACTAACAACATGGAGTGCACTAATTAATGTTTATATATGAATTGCAAAAGCATCCATTGCCTATATTTCAAACCGCTGTCACTCTATGGATCGATAATATGAAATAAACACATGCACATGCTAGAATTCAATTGCAGTTGAAGAAAGAGCCTACTCCTGGTACTGTATATTAGTGATAGGGGTGTGTACAAAGTACACGTGAATACTAGGCATTGTGCGTGTGTGTATACTATCGACGAACTAGCCCCAAGCTTGTATAACATACTAAGGGCCTAGGGTTACAAATCATATATAGTCGACTTATCACCAGTGGGGATAGAGTCCTCCGCGACTCTGGTAGCTTCGTGTTGTACGCCGAGTCCTCCACATGGGTCTTCGTATAACACGTCTCGGTCCAACCTATATGTGGCGCAGGATGGAAACGACCCATGAGTCTTCATGTTGACCCACCACAACTAGAAATGATGTGCCCACCACACCACACACGCAATCAGCCACTAAGAAAATAAGCATATACAATAGTACAACGGTATCTAGCTCACGATACGTCTCCATATTTTGTTGATGACACTGACGGACTTTGCATTTGATGCGTGCTCCGTATTTTGTTGATGACACTTATGGTAATTGTATTTGAAGCGAAAGCACGATATGGTCACTGGACTTCAGAATAAGCTCATCACGGTCACCACATACATTTTGCCGTGCTAACCAACATGTGGTTGGATGGTTAGAGGACAGTGGTTTCTCGATCCCACCAAGGTTAAAGTCCCGGTGCTCGCATTTATCTTGTGTTAATTTCAGTATTTTCCAGCGACGTACGTTCAGTGGGAGGAGACGTTCCACTCGACTACAAGGCACCTATGGCGACTTCGTAAAATCTCAAGATCTTATATGCTGGCCCACTCTCTCGAAGGTGCTCATAGGGGTAGGGTTCACGTGTGTGCACTTATAGAGGTGAGTGCTTGCGCGTATATATGAGCCCTTGCGTCTGTATCGTGTTAAACAAATACATATCATGATTATACGGTCACTGGCTCACCCGTACAACTCCGTATTTTGTTGATGACACAATCAATTGACCAGTCAAACGTTCCACGCGGGGCAACTAGTGTTGCACCATCGGGGCGCGCAACCGTGGGGCCCACCTGTCAGCCCGTATATGAAAGAAAGAAATGGTAGTTTGAGTCTGTACTGTGTTAATAAAATAGGAGTACATTTTAGGGTGATCATACGGTCACTGGCTCACCATACAGCTCCGTAATTTGTTGATAACACGATCAATTGACCAGTCAAACGGTCCACATTCAGCAGCGCACATTACCATAGGGCCCACCCGTCAGTGCGTATATGAAGGGAAAAAATGGTAATAAATGAGTGGTTTCGGGGAGGGCGGGCTGGCCGCGGGCGGCGGGGGCTGGCGGTTCGGCCGGTGGTGGTTGGCGGCTCAGGGGGAGTGGAGTTTCATGATAAACTGGAGGCCCTTGATTTCGTATCCAACGGCTGGAAAATCTAATGAACAGAAATGAAAAAGTCAGTCGACTGACGTGTAGCCTCACCCCGCATGTACACATGCACGCACGCAAGACACGCACGCATGTAGGCGTGCAACACTGACACGTACACATGCACGCATGCTGGCATGCAACACTGACACATACACATGCACTCACGAACACACGCACATACGCACCCATGCATGCAACACTGAAATGTACCCTTGCACGCACGCAACACTCGCACGCCTGCATGCACACAGCACACGACGCAAGACACACATTCAACCTATACGTGCATGCACCCTTTGTTAAGGACATGGATTGTTACGTGTATTAATCAATCTTATCTGTGATAAGCAGAACATTGATGTTTGCAGTGGTCTTTATGAATCACAACGTATCGAACGGGCTATCAACATAGTAGGCTTATCTACATGAAAAAGATGACGTCACACTCAATGAACAATCATCAGTTTATGAAATGCCCGCTTCTGACCGCCCTGGCCCACCAAAGGTTCCTCTGTTGTGCGCTGCCTACGTTGGGTGACTGACATGCATGCCATGCACCCAAAGAGCCCACATGTCAGTGGAAGAATGGCGCGGTGTCCTAGGTCAGAGTCGAGGGTGCCACTCGCGGCACGCCCGACTGAACACACCTCCGTGCCGCATTCAAACGCCTCCATGAAACCCGCCCATGTGGAAGCCGAGAAACCCACTCTGGACACACGTCCGTTCACGACCGGGCCACTCCCCTATCTCCTCCACCATTTTGTCCACTCTTACAATGGCTTACGAAGAGTAGTTATTCCGCATCCAAGCCGGCTGGGTAGCCCGCCGGATACGAGCTATGCAGCTCGCTGATCCACCCCCCTCCCCTCGCCCGACGGAGCCAGTTGCCGCCCCAAGCCGTGGAATTTTGCCATGTGTTGTTTTCATGGACTAGCAAGATGCCTGTGCATTGCAAGGAACATCAAGATGCATTTTTTACAAACTCCCGCATGCATGCAATGGATAATTAATGTCCTCCTTTGCCAGTACCACGAGGCAAACACCATTAATATTGCATCAATTAGTGTTAGTGGCCTTGTATATCTGCAAATTGTAATTTTGATAGTGGCCCCTCGTATATAAAAATGGAGGGAGAAAGATGAGAGATAAGGTAAGGAGGAGTGGGGCGTGGTGGTGACTGGTGGTCGGACTGGGCGGAGGCATGGGGATGGACGGCGCATTATGTCTAGGTTTGTATCTCTCTCGCACACACCCATGTAGGTGGGGGACGTGCACGAAGAGAAGAGGTGCACACACGGTGCACGTACTCCCGGCTCTTTCCCAACCACACCCGCGCGGGTACACGGCGGAGCTCATTTCTTTACGAAAAAGGCAGCCCACGTGGTAATTTGGCACGTGTACTGGTTGTCCACTTGGTGGAGGGAGGATTGTCTACCACGAGTGAACTAACAAATTGCGACTTGACGCGTTATGTTAAATTAAAAAAAGAGGCAAACCATGTGGGGCCTACCTTAGATTCAAGGCTCTATACACTGGAGTACTTTTGATGTGTCCCGTCAACTCGCAGAATGAGAAGCTTGCTTAGTACGCCGTCTCCCCCGCCCACGGGTGCGGTGGATCGCAGGATGAGGTGAAGCTTCCTTACTAGTACGCCTTACGCCCGCTCCCTCGCCCATGTGCGCGGTGGCTCGCAGCACGAGGAGAAAATTTTACTACTCCCTCCGTTTACTCCTTGTCCCTACTACGTACTTTGGTTAGTACTCCCTCCATTTACTTATACAAGGCCACTATAAAAAATACATTTTGCATCTATACAAGGCCACAAATAGTAATCGAGACAAAAGTTACTACTCCCTCCTTTCCAGTTTATGGCTCAATTTCAAAATCTCTCCAACCAAGGTAGACGGTGAGTGGTCGAATAAATTTCATATTTTGCACAAGTAATTAGTACGCTCATTTTTCTCAAGAAGTTATGTTTACCGAGGCATTAATTAGAACAAATGCATGAATGACCACTAAATTTCCATGAACTTGTACATGCATTGGTTAGTTTCCTCTTGACACTGCTTGCGTCAGGTGATCTAACGCACCTCGAAATCCAACATGTAATGGTACTACTACTAGTATAGTAGAATTGAGACTTATCAAACGGAAAAATGAATGTTTTTAGGTGATCCCTATAAACCCTAGTGGGTACGTACTCCGTAAAAACAGATTTTTCCAAAACTAAGCCGCTCCCTTTCATGAATTCTGTAGTATACTCCTCTGTCGACGCTCCCTTTCATGAATTCTATACTTCCTGTCGCCGACATGTGGGACATATAGCAATCGGGTCGACGTGTCAAGCACCAAATGACAGTGCAGAATAGCAGGGGGGACGCACCCCACTCGTACCAGCCTAGTAGTAGTAATGAGCAATGAGACGTCCAATCACAATGCCGCACTTTCCCAGACGGACGAAGCAACCATTATTTCACACTTCGGTTTGCCATCATCTCAAAACACGTACTA